>NC_033629.1:4078614-4100562 GCF_001540865.1 Ananas comosus
TTCAGCATGACGGGGACAATAAACGTACGATTTTGGTTCACATCGATCGGTCACGGATTCGCGACGAAACCCGTCCGCTCTCCAAATTCCAAAAACCACACACATATACCAATGTGTAATCCCGCTAAATCCTAGATTCAAATTCAAATTTGAATATCTTACTACTAGTAGGTACATGTAACATCCCTCACCTTACTCTAGGTCACAAACACAGAGCACGAGGAGTCTCATTATGCAAGAACAGCAAAGAGCGAAAACCCTCTTTTCGATAAAATCCCTTTATCTCGAAAACCGTGCATCAGATTTGAAATCTGTCAGTGCCATTGGTTCCAGAATAGCTGAACCGATCGAAACGAGCTATTGGATCGCTATGAACGGAGTCCAATACGTGCCAGAAGCCAACTCTACTCCGCGGCTTCTCCGGAAAACCAGAGTTACTATTCACTTAAGTGAAAACTAATAATCGCGTTACTTCTCCATTTTAGCTCATTTTCTCCTGAAACTTGACGAGTGCTTATGTAATTAAATTACACACATAAACATCATCAACAGAGAGTTTAGTTGCACTGTAAAAATCTCAGTCCTTACCATAAATTAAAACAATAATAGTTAGATAGTACATTCAACTTTGGCTGCATTCACATGAATTATTTAATGTCATATCTACTTTCTTTTAGCGCAATTTATTTTATATTCTATACTTTCATTTAGAATGGCTGCAATTATACATTAGAAGGACATAAAGGGATTAAAGAGCATCATATTTTTTTATTCCTTAGAACTAATTACAGTAAAGCATGAAATTAGTTATTAATTAAATTGATTACGATGGTATTTGGCAAGAATTCTTTGTAATATTTAGCATTTTTTTTAAACTCATTTTTGTCATATTTGTATTTCATCAGTATTTATACTTCATATGGCTTTGTATTTGGTAAGGTTGGGCTTTTATGCGAGTATCATGTGAATTCACAATTCAATAGGGACTAAAATCACTTGTAGCACCAACTGACTTATAGAGGTTTCAGCAGATGGATCTCTCTTTGAACTTCACTTTTGGCCTAGTAATGATTTTCTAATTTTTTTTCTTATTTGTCCAGGTTGTTCCAACAAATCCTTTCTGCAGAACAAAATTATTAATTAAATAGTTATTCTCGGCCAAATGTCTTATATGTTATACTTTAATGTAAGTTTCTAGAATCATTCTAATGCTTAGGAAAAAAGCCAGAATAAAAGCGAAGATGGAATTCATTTTTCGGTCAATTACTAATATTTTTTTTTTGATTGGTTTAACAATAAAAGTAGGATTTTTTTTTCTCTTTTGGTATTTTAAAGGCTTTACAGCGATTCCATTGTACAATTCGGTTAATTAGGACTGTTTCAATTAGTACTCATTAGTTTCTCAATATTTAAGGGTCATTTTTATGTATATTAGAAGTTCAGAGGTCATCTGACAAAGATCTTGAAGATTAGGAGGCTATCTTACATTTTTCCCAGCTTCTCAATTGCCCATACCTTTTTGTTAAGCCTAAGATAAATTTCTTCATTTTCTTACTTAACCGATTAAATATTCATTGTGTATTTGTTCTTATTTTTAAAATTTTATCGCATGGTTAATTATATGGCATGGCTGGTCTTAAAGTGAGATTCATGCAAACAATCTCAAGCATTCGATGAAACAATTCTCATTTAGTTTCAAGTGCGGATTCGATGAACGATCTCATTAACGTTTCGCACATCTCATTACTGGTCTAAATGAATCATGTTAAATTTTACATTTCAAAATGGACTCATTAACGTTTCTCTAATTATTTATACTTACAGAAAATAACAAAATCAATGAGTATTTTTTATTTATCTATCTTGTCTTTTTATTTAGTCTTTTTTTCGTGACATTCTATAATGGATACTTATATAAAGTACTGAATTTAATTACTGTAGTAAATTTTATTTGTCTCATCTTTATAATATAAGTTTTTTATTTTTTTATGTAGAAATATTGCGAGTGCGACTACGCATCAAAGCAAGCCTTTAACTATAAAATTTCTTTAAAATGGAATGTTTGGTGTTTTTTGTTGAAAAAATTATTAGTAATCATGTATATAGAATGACTTAATCGAGATAACTATTCTAGAAAGATTCTTATGTCTGGAAATATTTGTTTGGTTTGGATTTTAAAGATACTTTTTGAAGTAGAACATATATTTTCGTTTGTTTGCTATTTATTATTGATGTTTTGGTGATAATTTTTGAATGTAAATGTTTGAAAAAATTTGTTCATTTATAATAGTGTATGATATTGCTTATAGAATTGCATTATTGAAACTGCGATCAAACTGTCGGTCGAGCAATATATGATTGCTGGTATATATGATAGCTAAATTTTGCGACATATTTATTTGTCGCACAATATTATAATTATTACTTGTTATATGAATTTGCGACAAATTATTCTCTGTCGCGTTACTATCATAAAATAATAAATAAAAATTTATTAAAAAAATAATTGACTTTCAGCGAACAGACCTTAGAAATTGTTTGCAATTAGGCCTATATTAGCAATGAAAATATTATCTAGGTGTATATTTAGCCACAAATTACATGGTCACCGTACGCGACCAGTTATTTTGTCGCTATTAGTGCATTTAGCAGTGGACAAATCTTTATTTGTCGTTAAATATAACAGCTATATTGAGCAACCAACTTATTTCTTACTTCGTCGCCGGTATAGATAGTTTAGCGACAGAGGGTAGCGTAGCGCGAGCCAGTGTGTCTGAAGCTAATTTTGCCGCTAAATAGACAATAGACCCACAAAATAATTTCAGTTCAACAGTGACAAATGAGTAGTTGCTTTGCCCAAAAGACTAAATATTTTTGTTCAGTGAGTATTAAATGTGTTATAAGACTATATGCAACAAATCATTTCAGATGCCACCAAGAAATGAAGATTCTGACCATCTACTACGTGGCAAATAATGTTGCAACAATAAAATTTTATATTACTTATAAAATAAATATACCTATTAACTATCTTCAAATAAAAGAATTTCAATGAAATTACTTATTTTTTGCTTACAAAACATAACAAAATTCAATGAACTAATATATAATTTATCTTATCTATCTTTCTTATCATTTTAGTTTTTTTTGAAATTCTATAATGGATTACTTTATATAAAGTATAATTAATTAGGTTAAAACTTTATTAATCTCCATCATTAAAAAGTTTTTTTACTTTTGTGCAAAAATATGCGGAGTAGATACATCAGAGCAAGCCAACTAAACAATTTTTAAAAGTAGAGGTTTGGTTGTTTTGTTTGAAAATATTAGTGACCATATATTTAGAATGATTAATTGAGATTTGAATACTTTAACTATTCTAGGAGATTCTTGTTGGATATATTTTGTTTGTTTGGATTTTCAAGATACTTTGAATTAGAATATATTTTGGTTGTTTGTTATTTATATATGATACATGGCTGATAATTTGAATTGTTGGAATTTAAAAAATCTGTCATATAAATAATGAATTTGAATGATATTGCTAATAGATTGATTGTTGAACTGCGACCAAAACTATTTGTCGCTAATATATGATTGCTGGTATATATTGATAGATAATATGCGACCATATTATTGCGTCTTCAAAATATTTGTTGAATTAATTACCTGTTATTGAATTTGCGACATAATTATTCTCGTCGCTATACTATCATGAAAATAATAAAATAAAATTATTAAAAAATTATTGACGTTTAGCGTACGACTAGATGTCTGTTGCAATTACGGTTATTATTTAGAGCAACGCAAAAATATTATCCAGATTGTTAGATTTAGCTAACAATTACGGGTCACAATGTGACCCATTATTTTGTCGCTTTAAGTGCATTTACAGTGACAATCTTGGTCCGTCGCGTAAATGTACGGCAATTAGTTGACCAACTGTTTTTACTTCATTCCGTAAAATAGTTTTAAGCGACCGGGGCGGGTAGCGATGAAGCAGCGACGAAGCGAATACAACGAACCATCTTCAAACCTCCGATATTAAACACAGATTATTAGATATAAACTACTGCTATAACATGTCTCCGGATATAAACCTTGTCAAACCGCTTATCCACTGACCTCGGTGCTGCTTCAAACCCATAGCAGAGATTCTATTTTATCAGTTTCTGCACACAAGATTCTGTAAGACTGTAGACTTTGCAGTGTAGCTAAACTCTCAGTTTGACTGATATTTGGTGTGTGTTGTAATACTTAATTACAAAAGCACTCGTTCAAGTTTTGGGCACAAAATGATTGCTTAAACGGAATTCTACGCGATTTCCAAGTTTCACTTAACAGTGAAATAGTAATCGCGATTTTCCGGTAGAAGCCCAGGTGGAAGTTGAGGCATTTTTTTGGGGCTCGTTATCGGACTCCGTTCATAAGCGGTCTCCAATAGCTCGTTTCAACCGGTTCAACTTTTCTGGAACTAGAGTGGCGCTGACGGATTTTTGAGCTTTGACGCACGGATTCGAGAAATCCAAAAATTACATGAATTGTATATATTGTATTTTTCGTGTTGTTTCCTCTGTTGGCTGAGAAGAGTTTGGACTTTGTCGTTGATCCATGGTCGATCGGGTGTGAAACGAAATCGTAGCTTTTTTGTCTCCATCGGTGACTGAATGCCACTTAGTGCGATCTATGTCGCAGAATCTGCGGCCGGATCCTGCGGAAGTGTCGTTGACCTGAGGATGGGTCGTGCGTAAGGCAGAACCAGTAATTTCGCAAAAGTCGCGACATTTTATGTAGCGTTTCGCGTGAGATCGCACGTGGAGGGATATTCGCGTGTTTTACACGTGCTGTGGAGGACTTAGTTCATAAGTCTAAGTTTTGGCGGACTTATTTGCAAAGTTGCACCTTTGTATATAAGCTTGTTCTAGGGTTTCACCTTGGAAACCCTACCCTGCTGCCCTAGCCGCCCCCTGCCACCTCCATCCCTCTTCCTTACCTTGCTGCGCACGCCCAGGCCGCCACCGACTGAGCCCCGGCCGGCCAGCCGCCGCCGGAGCCATCTTCTTCCTCTCTCTCCATCTCTCTCTCTCTCTCTCCCTCTCTCTGGTTGGAGCCAGGCCGAGGCTGCCTTTCCTCCAGGCCCTTGCCGGTGTTACCCCTGTCCCCCGGCGAGCCTCCCCGCCGACCGCCGCCGCCTTCTCGCGCCGCTGCTCCTTGCAGCCTGCTTGGCCGAGCTCTGGCCGAGGTAGCCCCAGCTCCCTCCCCGTGCGCCGCCGCCGCCTGTAACCCCTTCAGTAGCCTTCCCCGGAGCCTCGGCAACCTCCCCCGTCAACCGCCGCCGTCGCCGAGCGCCGTCGTTGCTGGCCCTGCTGCGCGCGGCCGCCTCAGCCCAAGCCCAGGCCGAGGCCTGTGTGCGGCCTTTGCTCCGGGCCGCCGCCATCTTGGGCCACCCCGTGGCAACCCCTCCGGCCTCTGGGGACCCGCCGCCGACGCTCCCGACCTGCCCCGGCCACCGCCGTGACTACAGCAACCTTTGGAACCGTGCTCTAGCTCGTGCGAATTTGGGTTGTTCCACCGCTGCCGCCGCCGCTTCCAGTCACCACCTGAGGTGAGCACCATGCTCCTTCCCTCCCCCGCACCCATACCTGGCCCCCGCGCGCGCCGCCGTGCCGCCGGAAGCCGGCCGGAGCAAACTTGCTCCGGCCAAGCCCGAAATAGGGCTGTTTGTGGGTTGTTTGTTGTTCTGAGCGATCCGAGGCTCCCCGATCTCTTCGGAAGGGAGCATGGTGATTGTAGTAAGTTGCTGATCATCGTGCTCACCTTGGTTTCTGTCGGGAAGGCCCCGTTTCGCTGTTTCGGCGATGTTGACCCTGTTGAGCCTTTTTGGCTGCTGTTCTGTATTTGTGCGTGCTTTTTCGGCGATCCGAGGTTGTTCCGATGCCTCCGGAGGTGAGCACGGTGATCGCTGGTCAGTGCTGATCACAGTGCTCACCTTACCTTGGATCAGCAGTGTCCGGTTAGTCCTGTTCGGCGCGTTTCTCCGTGGCTGCGCGCTTTTTGCTGAACCTTCGGGTTGCTCCCGAGCTTCCCACAGTGAGCCGTTGTGCTCTGGATCGTGAGCACGGCCTCCGGTACATCGAGACCAAGCTGTACGTGTCTCCGCGGACCTTGGAAGTCCTCGGTTTGCGTGAACGAGCCACTTGATCGCTCAATTTATATAAAATGATAGGATTTTATGTAAATTGAGAGGCTTTTATGCATTTGTGCATCATGTGGTTACTGTGGGCAGTGCACGTGTGTGTGTGGTAACCTCTGGATTGATTGTCCATGATCCGTTAACTCTCGCGGAAATCGAAAAGTCGATTTCGGTGCGTTTTTCGACGAAATTCGCCGAAAGAACGCGATTTCGATTCAGATTTCTTCCGACGTCGTTTAGTTGCTTTGTTAGTTATTGCTGAGCCTTGTTGGCTGGTCACCGTCATCATTTTGTGGGTTCGGTGATGATGGGTGAGCGACGGTGGGTTCCGGTGTCGAAATAGAACTTTCGGGAACCCAGATTCGTACAATTATCCGGCGATAATTGTGTAGTGGTGTTATCTTGTGTTTGCTACCAAAACATACAAATCTGAGTGTTTTGGGGTAGCAGGTGACTTGTGACCCGAGTCGGTGAGTTTCGGGACACTAAGTGGGTCCCGACGACGTCCCGGTGTGGTTTTCGGGACTTCCGGCGAGCTACGGTAATCAGTATTGGGAAACCGATCTTCGTGAAATTGTTTGCGGGGTTGTGGATACTGTGGTTATTAGTTGTGGGTTAGATACTAACCCGGTGGACCCTTTATAGGTCCTGTCGACATTCTTTTGCAGTCAGGAGACAGACGCGACATCCTTACAGGTGGGTACTTCGATCCGACGTCGGTACAGTGGCGCACGCTTGGTGATGATTTCTTACCCTTACTCTTCTGTTGTTACTATCGCATAGTATATTGAGCCTTGCACTCTTGTTTATTCGTTATACACTACTCGTTGTTTGCATGCTTAGTATCCCGAGTAGGAGTAGAGCAGTTCTATCTATATGCGTATCTGTTGACCTAGTTGGTCTGTTGTTGCATTCCGTATCTGTTGACCTAGTTGGTCTATTGTTGCATTCAGTATCTGTTGACTTAGTTGGTCGGTTGCATTCCGTATGTATTGATCTAGTTGGTTGGTTGTTGCATTCCGTATCTGTTGACCTGGTTGGTCGGTTCTCATACTTCGTATCAGGGACCTTGTTGGTCAGTTGGACTCTGTGGACCTTGGGTCCAGGCAACACATCGACTCTCTTGTCATGTGTTTCGATCTGGTTGATCGTGGTTTGGCGTTGTACGCCCTTGTTTCTGGCTTCGGCCTAGGCACCGGCTTTAGCCGGATTTCGTTTGAGCATATCAGCATGATTTAGTCACAGCACTGTGTATTCTAGACAACAGGTTGGTTTGGCCACTAACAAGAGGTGTACGTATCCGGATAGGTTGTCGGTGACTCATGAATAAGCTCTCAGTGTCTGCTCTGTGACAGGCAATGCTTGAGGTCTGCGGACCAATATAGCAGTATCAGATTGGGTATATTTGGACTTATCGTCTGGTTGATGCATATAACTATAGTAGCAGTTGTCGCTTGTATATCTTCAGTTCTTTCATTACATTGTCTTGCTACTATAGTCTTATTACATGTATACATTCAGTTGTTCATTACAGTAGAGGAAGTTGTACTTTCTTTCATATACATGTCTCTTTCATTTATTATTATTGCTACTGTATTTTCTACTGATCCGTACTGTTGTTTAGCTCTTCCTGATCCGGTGAATACTCCTCGCCTTCATCGGCTTGCGGTACCTACTGGGAGGGGAGACATGTTTACATGTTCTCACCTCCCCCACTATTTTTCAGGTATCGCGGGCGGTGAGGGTTGAGACGAGACGTGAGATACGTACGTAGCGGTCTATAGAGCTTTCAACCCAGGTTATTCGGTTTAGTTTCTACCCTTACTATCCTGTTGATATAGCTTAGATAGTTTATATGGTTCAGTTTTTGGGTATTTCAGTTAACTATCATATTTTGATTTGGCTTTATGAATGTAATAAAAAGGATTCGTGGTTTTCATAATTAAAAGATTTTCTACCCCCCGTGGTAACGTTTTTAAAGAATAAGGTTTCCGTGTAGGAAACAGTTTTCAAAGGATTTTCTGTGGATTTATGTTTAAATATTGAATGTATAACTGTGATGTGAATGGTGAATGAATGATTGCATAGTCGTTTCTATATTCATTTGGTTGTGGTTGTACTTGGGTTACTTCTTGTACTTGTGCGACGCCGTGCAAATACAGGGGAGACTCTGTCCGTGTGAACAGTGGATTTCCTGTATTTGTGGCGGATTTGGCATTCCCTGGGGTTAGGTTTTCGAAAAAGAAAAAAAAAATTTCCGCAGTGTTTTTAACCTAAAGGGACCTCGGGGCGTGACAATGTGCCTGTGTGAGAATTATTTGTTTTTTATTTCATTTTTTTGGGCAAGTTAAAATTAGGTTTTTTTTTTCAGTGAATATTTGCGCCACTTTATATTTTCTTTGGTAAGGAAAAACTTCTTTTTTCCAATATCTTTCAGGATTGTTTAAACTTTATTATTTTAAAACAATATATTTGTATTATGCTATTTAGCGGTTTGTTTTAATCTATGAGGTATTTTTAGGTTCCTTTGTTCTTGAAATGGATTGTTTATCTTTTTTTAAAAAATTTATTTGAATGTTTTTTTTTTTTTTGTGGGGCTGTGATGATAGCATACCTCCAATAGGGCGACATTTTGTCGCAATTGTAAAAGTCGTGGCTATTTTAAGCTATACCTCAGATAGGGTGACACTTCGTCGCAGTTGTAAAATTTGTGGCTAATTTATTCGGATCTGTATCTGAGCTTGGCAATATTCGGATTGCTTGCTTGACAAGCAACCAGTTGCCACCAGAATACCCTATGATGTTTAACAAATCTGAGCCAAATAATTTGTTTCTTATATCTGCTGATTTTTTGAGATTTTCTTTTCTTGGTAGTATTTCTATTTTACTACTATTTTTGGTGTTGAAAAAATATAGCAAATCAGTATTTCGGCCTTGCTTTTGAAAACATACAGAAATTGTGTCGGAATTTCTGTATCTTCCTTATAGTTCTAAATATGCCCAATTATCTGCCTGCAGTTGCTGCAAGTTAAAAAATGCAGTTGTTTGGTGCCCTTTTTTTTTTTTTTTTTTTTTTTTTTTTTTGTTTCTTTCGAAGGCCTGCTCTCACACACACGCTATCCGCTTCGTTTATTTCATTTGAACCTTTTTATACGACAACTAGTTATTTGTGGAAGGTCTAGGTCCCTATTTTAAGCTCTGCCGTGTCAAATTTTAGTTCTCGTTGTTCGGTCGTTGGAATCTATGCATTGCTATATAGTGGTTAAAAAAATTTCTTAATATTTCTCACCATGCTATACCTTAATATATATGCTTTGTATGCCTCATATAATGCATGCAGTCCCGCCTCATTGTCTGTACTAACGCTATCCGCTTCGTTTAATTCATCTTAACCTTATTTTATAGCAACTAGTTATTTGTGGTAAGTCTTAGGTCCTATTTTAGCTCTGCGGTGGTCAATTTTAATTTGTCCGTTTGTTTCGTCGTTGGAATTCTATTCATTGCTATATAGTGGCGCTAAAAAAAATTCTTAATAATCTTCTCACCATGCTATACCATTAAATCATATATGCTTGTTATGCCCTCAATATAATGCATTGCAGTCTCCGCCTCATTGTCTTTGTTGTCTTATAATAATATGATATGGGGAATCTCACTTGATCCCCCCTGCCTGCCTTATATATATATATATATGAATATGTATATATTATATATATATATATATATATATAATAATATATAGTATATATATATAGAACAGACGTATATTATCGAGCACGGGCCTCCCTGCTACCGATTGTTTTTCAATGATGCGCTTCCAAATCGAACGATCGCTCCGTTAGACTGATCTATACTTATAAAAAGTATTTGGAAACTAAATTATAATTTTTCCGACATGACTTTGACTAGTGATCATAACGATCTCAAAATTGACCATTTTAATGGCCGATGTTGGCGTGTTTTGCTGAGTATTGACGGTGGTAAACAACATCCAAATCGGTATGAAAATTTTATAGAAAATTCTTTTCAACTATTTAGAGTAAGATTCAGTAATTCGTCCTTGATATTTAAATCTTTATGTCATTTCATATTTTTTTATGAGATTTTATTTCAGCGTTTAATTTTGAGACTATTTGTTTTGATTAGTAAATGATATGAAAAATTATGAAATTTTAGTTTTCAAATTACTTTTAATAGTGATAGATCAAGTCTAACGGAGTCCGATCGTCAATTTGGGAAGCCGCATCATCGAAACAACTTGTAGCACGGGAGGCTCCGTGGCTACCGTAGTATAATAGCCGCATTCCTCTCTCTCTCCTCTCATCTCTCTTCTCTCTCTCTCTCTCTCTCTCTCTCTATATATATCTATATATAATATTAGATGAGGCTACTATTTGCTATACGAAGCACGGAGCCTTACGTGCTTTCACTCGTTTTCGATGTTGGACTTTCGAATCGTCGATCGTTTCGTCATTAAATTTGATCTATGAGTATTTGGAAGTAACTAGAAAATAAATTTTATTATTTTTTCGATATCATTGCTGGATCACTTTTTGTGCAATGGCTCAAAATCAAACAAATCTTTACAAAATGTGGATAATTGACATTAAAATTTTAAAAATCAAAAGATATTCATCTTGTTATTATTATAGTATAAAGAATTTTTAATCAACATTTCACGTGATTTGGAGTATGTTCACATAAACACCGCTGTTAAATGCAAACGGCTCACGACGACCATTGAAATTTTTGATTTTGAAGCCCTTGCGTCAGCGTTGGCAAATGAAATCGTAAAATCATAAATTATTTTCTAGGTACTTCAAATACTCTAGATCAAGTTTAACGGAGCCGATCGACGATTCGAAAGTCGCAACATCGAAAACAAGCTGGAAGCACGGAAGGCTCCGTGCTTCCGATAGCATAGTAGCCTCACTCTATATATATATATATATAGAATTAGGCTACTATACTATCTATTGTACCGGGGCTCCGGTATTATAGTCTTGTTTTCGATCTTAGGGTGTTCAAATTAACGATCCACACCGTTAAATATGATCTAGGGCATATAAAGTTCTTAGGAATAAACTTTTAGTTTTTTTCGACATCGTTTACTTAGTAAATAAATTATGTCAAAATGGACGGTGAAAATTGAATAATCTTTAAAATGTGAGCATAGGACTTTTAAATTCAAGATCAAGAATGTTAACCTTAATCTAGATAGTTTAAAGCATTTTATATCAAAATTTGAAGAAATTTAGATTCTTCTATACCGTTAAACTCCAAACTCGCCATAGTAGCCATTGAAAATTGACAATTTTGAAATGGTTTGATCATAAAGTAAACTATGTCGAAAAAATATAAAATTTTATTTCTAAAAACTTTAAATACCCTAGATCAGTTTTAACGGCGTGGATCGTTGATTTGAACACCCTAAGATCGAAAACGAGACTATAGTAACGGAGCCCCAGTACTATAGATAGTATAAGAGACTAGCTGTATATATATAGAGCAGGGCTGCTGTGCTCTTAGGAGCACAAAGCCCTTCATGCTCTTGAGCCGTTTTCGATGATGGGACTCTCGAATCGACGATCGGCTCCGCTACACTTGATCTCTCTCTCTCTCTCTCTCTCTCTCTATATATATATATAGAGAGAGAGAGAGAGAGAGAGAGAGAGAGAGAGCAGGGCTGCTGTGCTCTCAGGAACAGGGAGGCCTCCGTGTTCCTGAGCCGTTTTCGATGATGAAATTTTCAAATCGACGATCAGCTCCGTTAGACTTGATCTAGTGTATTTGAAGTTTCTAGAAAATAATTTTTACGATTTTTCGATATCATTTACCTAGCAATCGAAAGGATTCAAAATCAATAATTTTGAACGGCTGAAAATAAAAATTCTATACAAAGTGGTGATATAGCATTAAAATTTTCGATCAGAAATATTGATCTTGTTGTAAATAGTATAAAGAATTTTATATCAAAATTTCATCTGATTTGAATATTTTGAATCCTTTCAATTGCTAGGTAAATGATATCTAAAAATCGCAAAAATTATTTTATAGAAACTTCAAATACGCTAGATCAAGTCTAACGGAGCTCATCGTTGATTCGAAAATTTCATCATTGAAAACGGCTAAGGAGCACGGAGGCCTCCGTGCTCTTGAAGCACTGCAGCTCTGCTCTCTCTCTCTCTCTCTCTCTCTCTCTCTCTCTCTCTCTCTCTCTCTCTATATATATATATATATATATATATATATATAAGTTGCAAACGAGCTTCATTGCCATCTATTTATTTATTTATTTTTTATGATGGAGCCTTCAAATTGACAATAGGCACCATTAAAATTAATTTATGCCGCTTAAAGCATCTACAAACCAAATTTCATATGTTTCTGATATGGTTGTCTTGTCCATCAAGTGGACACACAAATGAACGACTGAAAATAACAATCCTTTAAAAAGTGATGATACGAGTATTGTAATCAAGATCAAGAGTATAGATCTTGTTTGAAATAGTTTAAAGAATTTTGCAACCAAAATTAAATTGACTTGGATATCTTCACGCCGTTAAACAAGAAAACATCTCATATGGACTGTTAAAATTATAAATTTTGAAACCCTTTGATCATTAAGTCAATGATGTTGAAAAGATTTGAAATTTGGTTTTTACATACTTCAAGTTGTATAGATCATATTCAACATGTCAATCATCGAATTGGAGGCTCCATCATCGAAAATAAATGAGTGGCAATGAAACTCGTTTGCTACTAATAGTATTCCAGCCCAACTCTATTTTTTTTAAAAAACACCTAACTAGCAAGGTGGGCGCCCTTCTCAAATTGTAATATATCGAATCCCTAGTGCGCTATATTGAACTTTGACTAAATCGGCTGAAGTACGATGTGGGGTGATTTGGAGAGGTCCATGTAATGTTTCTAAGGCCTGAAGCAATTAGAAGAGAGTTTGAGACCCGGGAGAGCAAAACATGAAATTTTAATGCGTTTGGGCAATTTTTGCTCTAGGATTCTGAACCCTATAGTAGGGTTCGGACCCTGGTTGTGAGAAGACAAAAAAAATAAAGAGGCATTACTCTCGGGTTCCAGACCCAGTTGTAGGGTCCGGACCATGGACACGTAGAATGGGTGGTTGGAGGACGGGGTTTTGTGCAATTATCGCAACACCATTTATATAGGGATGTTGGATGGGTTTTCTCTCCTTTTGCACACTGCTCTCTCCCTCTCTCTTTCACATACTCTCATTCATCCCTCTTTCTCTCTCTAGAGATCTAGCCTCCGACGCTCGAGAATCCGTCGGTCGAGCTCGAGAAGGTTTCGGAGGAGGAAGGTCAAGCTTTTGGAGCGAAATGAGCTTGAACTCATCGGAGGCAAAGGTGAGAATCTTGGGTTTTGAGTTAGGGTTTTTGGTAAATCCTCTGAAAACGAGATAATTGGAAGCCCTACATGATTCTAACTAAGAATATTGTATAAATCACAAAGATTGTTGGTTATTTTGCAAAAACAAGAGTTTCTAGGGTTTAGAAAGGGGCTTTTGGATGTGTAGGGTTTTGATCTAAATTGATCTAGTAATTCTCTAATTGAAGGTTGTAGAAGAATGCCTAGTAGCTTCAATTCGAAGAGTAGCGATGTTTCGATGGTCAATTCAAAAAAATCAAGCCGAATCGGGGAATTTCATTCGTTAGCAGCGAAAAGTGTTGAATCAGCATCGGAAGTTAAATTGCTTGGATTTCCCTGCAATTAACATTGAATCTAGGTGGGTGGTGCTATCCAAAATAGTTGGATTTCTTTCTATATCTATGTCGCCATTTTGGTCGTTTAGGGTTATTATTGTGTTTGAGCTTTTAGATTCCTTGCATGCTTCCTAAAGTAGGGTTAGACAAATTGGATTGAGAACTCAATAGTTGGGGACATGTGGATTGGGTCATTGGACATTGGAAACCCTATAAATGCAAAGAACTAGAATGTGAACTTAGAAAACATTGCGGAACATTGGTGACATGAACTTGGTGGCATCTTATGACTAGTTGTATTTGATAGTGCTGAGTTGGATGCTAGGAATTGGCAAATTCCCTGATGTTGCTACCCTGGTTAGTAGGGTGTCCTCAGAATAAGAGGACTGGATCGTACTCACATTGTCTCTTTGGCTTGTGGTGGTCGCAACACTACAAGTTGTGAGCTCCGGAGTTGTCACGTATGGGTTGAGCAGTTATCTCCCCAGCAGACGACCCTAGAGTTGTGATAGTCCCCGTGAGCCCTAGTATTGTGAGTGGGCTCGACCTCCGGGTGAGCCGATATGATTGGGTTAAAAGGTAAAATTGGTAAGAATCATGAGCATAGTAGCATTCATTGTTTACCCAGTTTCATATTGTAGAGGCATAGTGGTTGTTCCAGTTGCATATTATTGTTTATCCCTTCTTACTACTTATGCTTGATTAGACCTAGTAGAAAAGTCGGCAGGGTCGGCGGCCGAATCCACTAGAAACTCCTTTTAGTTCTCGTCCCCTTGTTTTGCATAGCCTTGCACAAGTGGAGTGGTCGAGGATCGCGGCAAGGCATTGCGCCTTAGGTAGTAGACTCCCAAGTACTAGTTCACCCTATATAGAAGAGAGGTACTTTTATATTATGAGAGAACTTGTAGAGGCTTCACTTTGGGAGTTGAAAAATGTATATGTCATTGTAATAATGCATGTGTGTGATATGTATGAGAATGGATGTATTGTGGTTTGATTGTATGTGAAGCTATAGTGTTTTAGTTGTATTATTTAAGCAATCTCTCGCTGCTCTTGTGAAATTGCCCTCGTGCAATTCATGTTATTTTTTTTTTTGGGTAAAATTCAATGTACATAGTGTTGTTTATGCCTTGGGCAGATAGGAAAGGCTTAGTCTGTTAGGCAATCTATGTGCGTGCCCGAACCGACCAAAGTGGCGGTCTTGGGGCGTGACACAAATGGGGGTAATAGCGGCAGGTGCTCACACAACACCCTTTGGAGTCCAAGCTCCAACAAATATTTTTCCAATTTTAACGGAATTCACTAAATTAAGGACTTTTTTCTTTAAATAGCAATTCAAAATTTTAACATAAAATTGTGCGCAACTAATCTAAACTTCAGATCATTTGGAAACTATCATCTAATCATCAAAAATTTTAATTTTTACAGTCTAGTCTTTTATTTTATTTATTTTTGTAATATATTGAAATTTTATCGATAGCAGAGTTCTAGTGAAAAATGGTAATTGATACCATTAAGATAATCTTAACGGTGTTTCGGGAGTGTTGGAGTATTTTCGGCATGAAAACGGTGCGAAAAAGGGACTTTGAAGAACAAAATCTATAAAATTACATATTACTATTAGTATTAGTACTGGAGTGGAGTACCGATACTCAACTGCGAGATGGTTGGGAAAGCTCTCAAATTTTGCAGAATTCCCTTGAATACTGGTAGTGAAACTTTGAATTTTAATACTGAAACGGATGAGTATTGCTACCTATCTCTCAAAAAAGAAACGGGTGAGTACTGGTACATAACAGAAAATAGTGAATTCTAGCATACAGGTTTTAAAGAATTGCCACTGAGTACCGGTACACTCGAGAAATGTATCGATACTACCCTTCATGTACCGGTACACAACTTTGCGAGTTTCAAGTTTGTGTTGGTTGTAAGTACTACTATTTGGAAAGTTTATGTACAAATGTGCCACTCCAATAAGTACCCTTGTCACAGCCAAATCTCTAGCCAAATCTCCTCCCATTCTCATTTCTCTCTCTCATACTCTCTCTATTTTCCTTTGTAGAAAAGAGAAAACCCTGGTTCTTCCTCTTTGGTAGATATCCTCGATCCATCTTCTTGGAATTAAGCTTGGAGAAGGTCAAGAGCACTAGAAAGGAGCTCTAAGAGAGAGAGGGCGACCACCTCAACCCACATTTTTCTTATTTAGAGAAGAAGTGAGTTGGAGTTTTTAGGGTTTATTTTAGAAATTTTATTTGAAATAGGATATTTAGAGGTTCTAACTTGGTTAGGACTCTTTCTTTAGAGTTTCTTGAAGTTTTAAAGAGATCAAGAATCATCTCCAAGAAGGGTCTAAACATAGGTGGTGAATATCACCGAAATGTGTTTGATCTTCACTTTGTTTAAAAGATCTATTATTTACATACATTTATTGTGGATAAAGAGTACACTAAAGCATGTTTAGTTTGCATAAAATTAGATTTGAGAGGTCATGAGAACTTACGAGCATTTGACCTAGAAAATAGGCTGTTATCTCTTTGCCATGTCAAAATGAAGCGATACTTCACATGCAAATAGGGTACTATGTGAACATTGGAACTTAGGAGATATAGCAATAACATGAAACCTAAGAGAAACACAGGGTGTGAAACATAATGAAGCATAGAAAACTATGCGAACTCAAACTAAAGAACAGGTAAACTTGTGAAGGAACTTAGTGGGTAATCTTAGAGACTATTAGAACTTAGTGTGTAAACTAAGATCAAGTTGCGATCTTCCGAAAGAATCATTGTGGGAGAAGCCCGATTACACTTGACTCCCTATGCCACAATCTTCGGAGAAACCAAATTACCTTTAACTGTCACACCCTGGGGTTCTTTTGGAAATCATTCTTAGGAAAATTAGCGAAAAACGTGTAGATTTTTTTCTTTTCTTTTTTTTTTTTAAAAAAAACACCTTTGAGAATATCCTGCGGACGCAAACAGAGCCGTCACATGGACAAAGGATCCCCTGTATGAATGGACAGAGTCTCCCCTGTACATGAATGGCGTAGCACCATAACACAAAGTCAACCAAATATACAACCACACAACACAAACAATATGATAATGATAATTCACCTACATCCAATATTTTTAAACATTAATAGGTAGTGAACTAAACTAATCCAGTAGAAAGATAATGAATGTCAACAACGGATAGATCTGGAACACGGTTATCTAGTATCGTCCTCACGCAACGTCCCAACCCTCACCGCTCGTGTCACCTGAAAAATAGTCGGGGGTAAGAACATGTAAACACGTCTCCCCCTCCCAATGGGTACCGCAAGCCGACGAAGGCAAGCTGCACTCACCGGCAGATGAAAGAGATAAACAACAGTATTGAACAGATAAATTAGGTACAATAGCAATGCAATAACAACTAACAATAATGCAAATGTAATTGCTACTACAAAATAAAGTAGAAATCGACAACAAGCATAATCAGTAGATGTACTAGAACAGTAGCAATAATGACTGAAAAAGAATTACAACTACTATGCAATGCATAACTATCTACTACTATAAATAATAACATGATACACAAATGCATCAATTGGATGGATAACACTAACAACCAAATCAACTGTCATATTAGTCTAAAGACCTCAGGCTAAGCCATGTGCTGCTCGTCCCCCTGGCATATAACCCTAACGGCACCTTGTAGGGCTCAAGGGTCAAAAGTACGACCACTTTTTGGAAAAAAAATACCCTCTTGCAGTGGATCAGACCGTTGGTGTACGTGAAGATGCTCACGAGCTGTGGCAATCGATGCAATATGTTCAATGGCAACCAACGACAACTAGCCGAAAGAGTAATCCACAAATGTTCGAGTAAATCAGGTCCACTATTCCCGAAGAAAATGTCACTATGTCACTAACCTATAAGGTCTGTATAGCCAAGTCACCATGTACGAAATACGAAAAGTTATCATGTAACGGATATACAATATCACTATGTAACGAATACGAATGTCACCATATCACTGACCTATAAGGTTTGTATAATCAAGTCATCATGTACGAGATACGAAAAGTTATCATGCAACAGATATACAATATCAATGTGTAATGAATACGAATGCCACTAGTCACTGACCTATAAGGTTTGTATAATCAAGTCACCATGTACGAGATATGAAAAGTCATCATGCAACGGATATGCAATATCACTGTATAATGAATATGAATGTCACCAACCACCGTAATAAAATTATGACAACTAATCATAATTAATGCTACTCTACAACTAGATCATGACACTATAGATGAAAATAAGCCGTAGAGTAGACAACAAAAAAACGAGTGAGGTTTAAAAGCTAAGTAGATAAGCATGTATATATTACTCAAATCAAAGAGAATATGAAAAAAAGAAATCACCGAGAAGGCATCGCTAAATCGGCTTCGGATCGAAGTACCTACCTTTATCGTAGAATAAAACTGGGTCGTCGACCCCATGTTGATGCCACTCGTAGTCCAAACCTATGCAAAGTCCCATCCAAAATTCTCAAACCCGCTAATTACAAAAGCTATTGATTCCATGTGAATCCAAACAGGCGAATAATCGGATTTCCGGATCCCATTCCATGGTAACCGAAAGGTCGCCCGATTATTGCCCTGACTCGTCGGAATGCCACCCCAACTCACGAGGTGTCCCGAATTGAGCCTCACACTTATCCTACCTGTCCCACTGTCCCAACACATCAATTTAATGCTATTGGGGCAGTCGCACCAGTAATGCACCATAACGAAAAATCGAGCTCCCGAAAATCACCTGTTTGGCTCCCGAGATGCACATTTCGGCACCGAGACTACCCGCAACCCTTTTGTTATAACTAGAGGTGTCAAAACTCATTCTACTACCAGCCAATAAGGCTACAACACTGCTAAAAATAGCATCAACTTACGCGACATGAAACCGTGCTCGAAATCACTCGATTTTGGCATTTTGGAATCCAGATTAGCCCCAAAGCATTTCGAAATACTCCAAAATTAATTTGACCATCCTCGCTGTCCCAAAATACTCACTTTTGGGTGTTGGGACAGCTGCATGGTAAGTGGTGCGATCCGAATGCGACATCGCCAAAACCCGCCGTACAGGGTTTCCAAAATTAGCCGATTTTGGGTGCTTGAAACCACCTAGGGCCCATCGCTGATCCGTGTTTCGCAAAAACAGAGCTAAAAATCACCTATATTATACACATAACTCACTGTTTTACATGTCGATCACCATAAAATCCCAATTGAGGGATTTTCGGACCTCAAACATCAAGTTCGACCGATTCATGCATGATCCTATACTATCCTACGTTGTCCGGGACAACAACGACTCAAAAAGGGTCACTGCGGATTTCAATGAACACCTGGCGAGCGAAAAATTAATATAGTAAGAGAGTTTTCCAAATTTTTACCATTTCTTTTGAAGCTTTAGAATCCGAACGAAGAGATGGTGTGAGGAAATGAATCCTCGACGCGTAAATGAATCCAAACTTTTACCATTCATGCATGATCGAAGGTTGGTTCGGAACGCTTCGGAAAGGCCGAATGCATCAAAAATGGTTTCTAAGGGTTATGGAGGACCTTGGAGAGCATGGGTATGTGTAACACATGCAAGGGTTCCACCTGAGACGCAACCACAATGATGAAACGATGCTTAGAGAGAGATGGAGCTTGTGGGTACCCTCCTTGCGCAACCTCGATGATGAGCTCAGATCCTGAGTGCGACGGCGTCGGTGAAGGTCCACGAGCCTCCAATCGTGGTGTACAGAAGCGGTCTGTGAGTAGGCATGGGTGGAACAATTCAGCGATCGCTGGAGGTAGCTCGCCGGAGATGGCTCGCCAGAGATGATGTTCGGAAATGAAGAAGAGGAGAAGACGGAGTGTAGAGAAAGAAACAGAGACAGATAGGGAGGTAGAGCAATTAGAGGAATAAGTTGGAATTGATCTCAAAAGTTGTTACCAGGTAGTTACATAGTAGCTATTTATAGCCCATCTCAGGGGCAAAGTTGTAAAAACTACAAAACTCAAGGTTCAAATGCAAACCACTATTAAAACTACTAGACCTATTTGGACCGAATCACGCTTGGGCTTGGGCCTTCCACCTTGGTCGTAACGGTAAGCACTGTCTCGGTAATGATCCGCAGGCCCGCACCCGAAACCCGATTAGAATGGTCCCTTAGCCCCAGAGCTCTTCGAACCTTCTCCATTTTCTTCCTTTTTCGACTAGGGTCTCCCAGTACCCCTCCCCTACTCCGATATCCTTCGGCTGCATAGGGCTCTACAGATGCATGCGCTCCTTGAAGAGAGCTTTCCCAAGAGATGAGTAATACTACGACTATTTATACTGTTCTTATCCTTTCCCCTTTATTTACTCCCATGGTTTACTATGTTTTAATATGTACAGGTGTTACAACTCCCCTTCCCTTGGAAGCGTTCCTGTCCTTAGGAATCGAATCCTGGAAACTGTCACTTGAGAGTCCAATAGTCGTGCCAAGTTGCTGAGTCTTCAGGAAGGTTGCTCCATTTAATGAGGACCTCAGTTACTGCCCGATTCCCCTTTTTGACCATTCTCCTGTCCAGTATCTTCTCCGGCTCCGCCAGCAACTGTCCATCCGCTCCCACAGAGGGTAGGGTAAGGGAAACCTTGTCCAACGAGGTGGGGCAGTGTTTGAGTAAGGATACGTGGAATGCCAGATGGGTCTGTGATCCTTTAGGTAACTTCAATCGGTAAGCTACCTTTCCCACCTTCCCCACTATTTCAAAGGGACCGTAGTACCTGGCGGCCAGCTTGGGGCTTTTCTTTGCTGCCAGAGAGACCTGTCGGTAGGGTTATAGTTTGAGGTAAACCCAACTCCCTACGTCATAGGTTTTCTCGCGCCTGTGCTTGTCTGCCTGTTGTTTCATACAATTTTGAGCCACCTGTAACCTATCTCGTAGCTCCTTAGTCAAGGCACTTCGGTCTTCTAGCCATTCCTTGATCCCTTCAGAGGTAGTTGTATCCATGGTGGCCGCCAGGGGGTCGGAAGGGTTTACTCAATAGAGGGCCATATAAGGTGTCATGCCCAAAGAGGAGTGGTAATTGGTGTTATACCACCATTCTGCGAGCGACAAATACTGGGCCCATTTGTGAGGGTATTGGAAACACATGCATCTTAAGTCTCAAGGCATCGGTTAACCCTCTCTGTTTGACCATCCGTTTTAGGGTAGTAAGAGGTGCTCATCTTCAACTGGGTGCCCATGAGTCTGAATAACTCTGTCCAAAACTGACTGGTGAATACCTTGTCTCGGTCCGTAATGATGCTTTTAGGGCACCCATTGTACGGAAGTGAATTCTCGAAATCCGAGAGTTGTACTTCATCCAAGATCGACTAATTATCGAGTGAGTATCCTTCGGGAAAGCTAAAGTTATCCAAAACACAAAAAGTGTATGGGAGTTGAGTCCGCGAGAGCATATAGTGCAAAACCTGCACTGGGCTGAAGTTGCTCTCGAGGACCGGTCCCTGGCAGGGAGAGACCGGTCCCCGAGGCTGCGGGGGATCTCGATGCAATCGGTCCCTAGATGGATGAAACCGGTCCCCCGTGTTAAGTCTTGTGTGTTGGCAAGTTTCGTGAAGTGAGTCGGAGTCTTGAAGAATCGGTGTGTGTCGTCGACGATTGAAGAATTCAAGATTTCGAAGAAGTTGGAAAATAACTCACGATATGAATCACGACGTAAAGGTAAAGTTTTAATTCATGTTATGGTGATTCATGCTTAATTATAGGCATTAGAATCATATAATCAAAGTTTAGTTGATTAGAAAATGCTTCGGAACTTTGCGGAACCCAGAACGGTGCAAAATCCGAAAAATTGCATTGTGTACCGGTACAGCCATTATCGCGTACCGGTACAGCCATCAACTTTGGCTTCGAAAATTTGTTCCGTCATTGTGTAACCGGTGACAGCATTTCGCGTACCCGTACACAGTGTAAAATCGTGAAAA
>NC_033629.1:4111881-4154044 GCF_001540865.1 Ananas comosus
CTGGAGGGTAGCGCGAAGATTCATAGGAGGTTAAGAGAGGTTGAGTCCGTGGAGTCGGTAATCACCTTGTAATCTTTTCTCTTAGTGAATTATTTTTTCGCGTGTTGGTCCCGTGGGTTTTTCTCCAAGTTGGAGTTTTCCCACATAAATCTCGGTGTGCTTTTTATTTTCCGCATTTATTTTTATTGCATCGAGATTTGTGGTTTTTGGCCGTTCACCTATTCACCCCCCTCTAGGTGATAGATACAATCTAGATAGATCCTTAGGCTCCTCAAAACTTTCACCCCGGCGCGCTACCAACGAGAAAAGCCTAAAATCAGCTAAGTCTTGAAAATCGGGCTCTTGGGAACCGGTCTCTTCGAGAGGAACCGGTCTCCCGAGGACCGGTCTCTCGGGGAGAGACCGGTTCCCGAACGCGAGAAAGGCCCCTGGTAGCATAGGCTGCTCTTGGGGACCGGTCCCAAGTCGGGGAGATCGGTCCCTCCGCACGAATTCTGCCCAGTGAAGGCAGGTTGAGAGATGAAAAGTTGAGGGACTAAAATGGATTTTGTTACAATAGAGGGGCTTATAAGCCCACTCCCTCTATCATTCTCTCATTTCTCTCTCTCTCTCTCTCACTCCTCATATTCTCTCCCTCTCTCTCTAGAAAGAGAAGAAGAACAAGAAGAACAAGGAGGAGAGGAAGGAAAAGGAGAAGAAGAAAAAGGGAGGAGAAGAAGAAGGAGATCAAGAGAAAGGCCTTGGACACCTTCATCTCCCTCTCCTCTTCTCTTTGGTGTAGCTCAAGAGGTAAGCTACCAAACCCTAGCTTTGTGAACTTAGGGTTTTTGGGTTTTGAGCTTTGAGATGAGGTCAAATAGACTTCTAGCACCTTTGTTGGTGGATTAGAGCTAGAGGCTAGGGTTTCATGGTGCAAATGGCATGATGCTAACCCTAGGGCACCCAAAATGGGATTTTTGAAAATAGATGAGATTGATCTCATTTGAGGTCTTGTAAACCTAATTGGTAGGTCACAAAACGCGGGGGCGAAGTCGATTTCACGATTCGACTAGTGGATTGGGAGCTATCGGCGAAATACGGCAGATTTAGCATTGTCTTGGACCAAGGAAGGCTAAAACCATTTCGTAAAGTTCGCCGAGGAACATTTCTAAAGCCTCTACATTGATAAAAGGTGGGGGGTGCCATCCGAAACTTTCGAACTCCTTTCTATATCTTAGATTGCACTTAATCTCATATCTTACATGTTGTATTGTAGGATTGCATAGTAGTACCATTCCTTATGCTTTCTAATTGATAACTTAGTGCACTTGGAACGCTTGGTAACTTAGATGGGTGAGGATTGGGTAGGAACATGGATCCTATGATGCGAAAGAAGAGAGAGAACCCGATAGGAGTGTTGATGACATAGAAGGTGGTGTTTAATGTTAAAGAACAAATGAGTGGCATCCAAATGTTAAAGAATAACGAGTGGCATTAATGTAGTGTAAATGATACTGGAGGTTTGAGAACCTAGGGATAGGTGGATCCCTTAGAAAATGTCTTGTGGATAAAGAACTTAGTAAACCTAAGTGCCCTCACATGGAGAGGTTGTCGATGAGTTATTAAGATATTGACCCTAGTCGTAGGGCATCCTCACTTGGAGAGGATTCGATTGGGTTGTTGATCCTAGTTGTAGGGCATCCTCACTTGGAGAGGATTCGATTGGGTTGTTGACCCTAGTTGTAGGGCATCCTCACTTGGAGAGGATTCGATTGGGTTGTTGACCCTAGTTGTAGGGCATCCTCACTTGGAGAGGATTCGATTGGGTTGTTGACCCTAGTTGTAGGGCATCCTCACTTGGAGAGGATTCGATTGGGTTGTTGACCCTAGTTGTAGGGCATCCTCACTTGGAGAGG
This sequence comes from Ananas comosus, assembly GCF_001540865.1. NCBI lineage: Eukaryota > Viridiplantae > Streptophyta > Magnoliopsida > Poales > Bromeliaceae > Ananas > Ananas comosus. Next base: position 4,113,777 of record NC_033629.1, read on the forward strand.
ATTCGATTGGGTTGTTGACCCTAGTTGTAGGGCATCCTCACTTGGAGAGGATTCGATTGGGTTGTTGACCCTAGTTGTAGGGCATCCTCACTTGGAGAGGATTCGATTGGGTTGTTGACCCTAGTTGTAGGGCATCCTCACTTGGAGAGGATTCGATTGGGTTGTTGACCCTAGTTGTAGGGTATCCTCACTTGGAGAGGATTGATCTAGCTCACAGTCTGCTTTTGGGGTGGTATAGCCATCCATATCCCGACATGGAGGGTCTAGCTCACAGTCTGCTTTTGGAGTGGTATAGCCATCCATATCCCGACATGGAGGGGATTGTCGTCGAGTACTCCGGAGTGTCGGGCGATTAGGACCACTTGGAGGTCCAGACCACATGGAGGTCCGCAGACGGTCCCGGGCTTGGGAGCACTTGGAGCTCCCTTCCCACTTTGGGATTGAAATGTGAGTTATTGGTGAACCCAAGGGTTTCGCTACAGATTGGGTAAAAGAACAGTGAACAATGTCATTGAACATTATTATTCGAACATGGATCGAATTCGTTAGCATGATAGTAAACCTTTACTATATGATGCATGCATTCATTAAACATGATCATGGGCAGAGTAGTATAGATTTCCTTTATGCCTTTCCTGCTTTGAGATATCTATCTATCTATCTACCTGTTGTTGCTTGTGCCCACTTGGACCTAGTGGGGAGATCGGCAGAGTCGACGGCCGAGCCCACTGGGAACTATGAAAGATAGTTCTCACCCCACTCTATTTCCAGTGGAAGGTACAGGGCTGCCGAGAGAGGACCGCGGCAAGGGCATTGCGCCCGACCAATGAGACCGTGGTAGTATAGTAGCTTTCCTTTTTGCATTAGTACACCTATGTATTGAGAGAGATTCATTGTAGGTGAGGATTTGGAGAGCTATGTATTTTGGATGAAAGATGTAAACATTTAAAGAAAATGATGTAAATGAAAAGGATGAACTATTGTAATAGTTAGCAAAGTACTCTCTTTATTTCACATGTTATTCCTGTGGATTACTTGCTCTTGTAGTTGCTGGCACTATTTGTGCCCCGTTGAATGTGTATGTTTAGAATTTAAATTTCTGGAAAATTCTTGTACACATTCTTGTTGTGAGTCTTGGGCGGACATGGGAGGTACTGTCCGTTCGGCGGTCCGCTTGCCACGCCCGAATCGTGCCAAATTAGTAGTGGTTTCGGGGCAGGGCGTGACACCCATGAAGCTTGTAGACAGTATCGACAAAGACTCGGGCAACTTCCATAGTCGAAAAGGGATGCTTTAAGGGTATAAAGTGAGCACACTTCGTTAATCTGTCAACTATGACCAAAATAGTATCTTTTCCCTCTGATTTGGGTAGGGACTCGATAAAGTCCATGCTAATATCCTCCCAAATTTGATTCGGAATGAGCAGAGTTTGGAGTAAGCCGGAAGGAGCCTGATTATCAACTTTATTTGGTGCACAAACGCCACACTGCCGAACCATATACTCTATTGCCTTCTTCATTCCCCTCCAATGAAAATGCCTTTTAATCCTTTGGTATGTATGTTCAACCCTGGAATGTCCCCCTATAGCCGAGTCGTGAAATTGGTTGAGGAGTTTGCTTCTCAAACCCCCTGTGCTTCCAACACATATTTTCCTTTTATATCTTAAAAGGCCCTGATTGAAAGTGTAGCAATCATAGTCTCCCGGCTTCAGCAACACCCCCTCAATAAGCTTCTCATAGTACGGATCTTCCTTGTAACTGTCTCCTATCTCGGAGATCCACGCAGGTGTTACTGCAGTAATGGCTGAAAGTGTCCCCTCTCCCCACTCTTTTCTAGAGAGTGCATCTGCTGCCACATTCACCCTTCCTTTTCTATAGACTATAGTATAATCAAAGCCCATCAAGTTAAACATTCCCTTTTGTTGCATGGGTGTGTTGATCTTCTGCTCCAAGAGATGCTTGAGGCTCTCATGATCGGTTTTGATGATAAAATTCCTTGATAGCAAATAGTGTCTCCACTTTTGGGTGGCCATTAAAATCGCTAAAAATTCTTTTTCATAGGTAGACAACCCCATGTTTTTTCCCTTAATCGCTTTGCTCAAGTAAGCGATAGGCTTGGCCTCCTGTGTGAGTACAGCACCTATTCCGCTGCCACTAGCATCGACCTCGAGTACAAATGTTTTACAAAAATCAGGTAAAGCCAATACAGGCGCTTAGGACATTGCTATCTTTAATGCCTCAAAGGCCTGTTGGGCACTATCATTCCAACAGAACTGCTCTTTTCCCAACAACTCAGGTAATGGCTTGCTAATGGCCCCGTAACCCTTCACAAACTTTCTGTAATAGCCCGTTAAGCCTAAGAACCCCCTTAACTCCTTTACAGATTTGGGAATTTGCCAAGTAGTCATGGCCTCGATCTTAGTAGGATCCGTGGCCACCCCTTTTTCGGAGATGATATGGCCTAAATACTCCACTTCCCCTTGACCAAAAGTGCACTTACTCCTTTTGGCGTACAGTTTGTTCCTCCTGAGCTCTCCAAGCACTGTGTCCAGATGCTGAATATGTTCCTCCAGGCTTTTGCTAAATACCAGTATGTCATCAAAGAATACTAAAACAAACTTCCTTAGGTAGGAAGCAAAGACCGTATTCATGACCGATTGAAATGTGGCCGGGGCGTTGGTTAAGCCAAATGGCATCACTTTAAACTCGTAATGTCCATGATGTGTGTGAAAAGCGGTCTTGGGTATGTCGCTTTCGTGGACACGAATCTGGTGATACCCCGGCCTAAGGTCTAACTTGGAAAACAACTTAGATCCTCCCAGCTCGTCCAAAAGATTATCTATGATAGGTATGGGGAACTTGTCTTTTATAGTAAGTCTATTTAATTGGCGATAATCGATACACATTCTCTAAGTACCATCCTTCTTTTTGACTAATAATACCGGTGAGGCGAAGGGGCTGTTACTCGGCTGTATGATTGCAGTTTCCAGCATCTCTTTTATCTGTCTTTCAATTTCCCCCTTTTGCTCATATGCATGTCTATATCGTTTGATGTTAACCGGTGACGCTCCCGGTTGTAAGGGTATCTTGTGATCACTAGACCTTTGTGGGGGCAAGTCTTTGGGCTCCTCAAAGGCGTCAAAATATCGTTTCAGTACGTCCTTAAGCTCAGGTTTGTAAATCGGGTTCCACTTCAGGTACTGTTTCGTTACCAATTGGACTTAGTACACAACATTCCCCCAATTGCAACTCTTGGTACCACTGATCAACAGTAATCAGCTATAGTTTAGCTTGTTCCCCTATCTCTTTTAGGGCCAAAGACTGACCATCTTTAGTAACTGTGATGGAATTCTGTTGGAAGTCAAATGTGACCTTTCCATACTCTCTTAACCAATCAATGCCTAGCAGTACACTTGACCCCTCCAACCGGATGACTCGCAAATCAGCCTTAAACTCCTGCCCCTGCATGGTCCATGTGAACTCGGGGCATTGTAACTTGCTAAGCACCTTCTGACCATTTGCTATCGTAACGACCAAAGGAGCTGCAGTTACAAGTCGCGCCTTAATGTCTCGGGCAGTTTGGATATCGATAAAGCTGTGAGTGCTTCCTGTATCTATTAATATAGTCAGCGTCTTGCCCTTAGATTCCCCTGGCACCTTAATGGTGTCCTACAATTTTTCTCCACTGAGGGCATGTACTGACACACCCACTTCTCAAATGTCCCCATCCGACTCCTTTATGTCACCCCCTTCCTCTGTGTTTCCCAGTTCCTCTCGAATACAGGATTCATCGTAAACTTCCAGGAGGTCGTCATCCCCCTAGATGAGATTCAGGCCTTTACTGGAACACTGGTGCCCCGGTTGATACTTCTCCCCACATTTAAAGCATAGGCCAGCTGCCCTCCTCTGCTCAATTAACTGTTTGTTGCTATTAGGGTACTGATTACCCGAACCCTTCTGTTGGCCCACAATACCTGTCCCACCTGTAGCTATCTTAGCAGTGGGATATTGCCGCAACTGAGTTACAGGTCTGTAACTACCCTTCCACTTCCTGCTCATGGCTATCAGGGCTCGTTCATGTAATGTGGCTTGTTCATAGGCCTCCTCCAAGGTGTTGGGATGCGCTATGTCCAGAAATGGGATAAGCTCCTCCTTATGCCCATTAATATAGCATGCTATTAAGTGCTCCTCTGTCAGATGGGGGTTGTAACTCAGAAGCTGGGTCTTGAGCTCTTCAAACTTATCCTAGTACTTTTCCACTGTACCTGTTTGCTTCAAGTTACTGAACTCTCTTACTAAATACCGCTCGCCCACCTGAGCAAACCTCCTGTTAAGAGTCTCCGTAAACTCATCCCATATGATTCTAGGCCAGTTCATAAAATAACTTTGCTTCCACGCCCTTGCCCGACCCTTCAGATGCATACTTGCTATTCCAACCCATTGGTGTTGGGGAATTTGGTAAATCTCAAAGTACTGTTCGTAGTTCTCGATCCAAGCTTTAGGTTCATCTCCGCTGAAATGAGGAAACTCTAGCTTTGGCAATGGGATATGCTATTGATTGGTGTTTTATTTGTTACTCTTACCGTCGTTCTCAAACTCCGCATCCATCTCAGGTGCAGGTAATATTCCCTTTCTTTTGTTTTCCCTAACCTTTCCCTGGCTGGTGTTACCACCAAACTTGTGATTCTGAAACCGTAGTTCACTGGGATCCTAGTTATCACGGGTCGTAGCTTTTTGCGGGGGAGCGTGGGTTGACAGTATTTTCAATAACTCCTCATGCCTAATTGTGTTGTCCTTAAGAATCAAGTCATGCCTCTTTGAAGCCTCAGCTTGCAAAGCCTCATAATGCTTCTGCTCTACTTCCTTGACCTCCAGTATTTGATTCGACAACTCCCTCACCTTCCCTTGATACTCCGAAGTGAGCTTCTGCAGTTTTCCCTCTAAGGTTGCAAGGTGTTCACTTAGATCCCTCAATTTGGTACCTTCCGCAATGTGTTTATTATTTGGAATGAATCTGAAACGGTTGCGACTAGTTCTCCCTATCTTATTCCTTTGCCCTTTGGATGATTCACACTTTTAATCTCTTCGGTGGGTTAGGCTCAAGATGGATTCATGATATTGACTATAATATCAGTTTGAGGGCCAGAATAGGGTTCGATTGTACCCAATAATGCGCAATTACAAGGTGAAATTTGCTATTCAATCACAGATAAGAACAGATTTGAGGGTACCTGTTCGGTGTTGCTCAATATGGTGAATCGGAAGAGATCCGTAGTCGCCTTGCGAATTACTAACAGCTTCTTGTCCCCCGAGGATCGGAACTTCTCTGATACTACTTGTAACACATGCAAGGGTTCCACCTAAGACGCAACCACAATGATGAAACGATGCTCAGAGAGAGATGGCGCTTGTGGGTACCCTCCTTGCGCAACCTCGATGATGAGCTCAGATCCTGAGTGCGACGGCGTCGGTGAAGGTCCACGAGCCTCCAATCGTGGTGTACAGAAGCGGTCTGTGAGCAGGCATGGGTGGAACAATCCGGCGATTGCCGGAGGTAGCTCGCCGAAGATGGCTCGTCGGAGATGATATTCGGAAACGAAGAAAAGGAGAAGACAAAGTGTTGAGAAAGGAACAGAGACAGATAGGGAGGTAGAGCAATTAGAGGAATCAGTTGGAATTGATCTCAAAAGTTGTTACCAGGTAGTTACAGGGTAGCTATTTATAGCCCATCTTAGGGGCAAAGTTGTAAAAACTACAAAACTCAAGGTTCAAATGCAAACCACTATTAAAACTACTAGACCCATTTGGACCGAAACCTGCTTGGGCTTGGGCCTTCCTCCTTGATCGTAACGGTAAGCACTGTCTCTGTAATGATCCGCAGACCCGCACCCGAAACCGGATTAGAATGGTCCCTTAGCCCCAGAGCTCCTCGAACCTTCTCCATCTTCTTTCTTTTCCGACTAGGGTCTCCCAGTACCCTCCCCTACTCTGATATCCTTCGGCTGCACAGGGCTCTACAGATGCATGCGCTCCTCGAAGGGAGCTTTCCCCAGAGATGAGTAATACTATGCCTATTTATACTGTTCTTATCCTTTCCCCTTTATTTACTCCCATGGTTTACTATGTTTTAATATGTACAGGTGTTACAGTATGCAAATCTACAAATTTGCAGATTTTTGATGCTCTCGGGCTGGACCCTGGGGAGGGTCCAGGTCCGGACCCCGTAGCTGCGAAATGCCCAAACAGGGGCAGTGAGAAAAGTGAAGTTTGAGAGTTGTGCCTATGTGAGGGTTATTTGAGAGTTGTTCCACTCTCTTTTCTTCCTCTCCCTCATATTCTAAACCTAAAAGAAACCTCTCTCTCTCTCTCTCTCTCTCCTAAGAGTGGATCAAGAGGAAGGGTTGGCGGAGATTGGAGGTTGAAGGTGGATCATCTTCTACTTCTTCTTCTTCCTTGGTCCAAGAGAAAAGCTTATGAGGTAAGCTCTTGAGCTTTAATGGTGGATTTCTAGGGTTTAAGTTTTGTACTTTAGAATTGGTTTTAGATGAACCCTTAGGTGCTAAATAGATGCTAATTCCTTGAATCAAGAGTTTAATCGGAGAATTCTTGCAATAATAGTAATCTAGGGTTCCGAAGGGGGTTTTGTCCAAATGAGTTCTAAAGTTGGGATTGATCTTTTTTAACCCTAATTACTAGGTAATCCGACACGTTGGTGAACTCGGTTCGGCGATCCGACGAGTCTACGCGGAGGTATTGAGGAAAAGCCTATTTTTGGCTTCGTTTGCCGCAGTTGGAAGAAATAGGCGGCTAAAAATCAAGAAACTCGGATTCTAGAGTCGCGGCATCACCAGAAGGTGGGGGGTGCTATCCGAAGCAGTTGAACTTCTTTCTATGTCTATGATTACATTGTCGACCATGCATCTCTCATGTTGTTATGCATTGTAGGGTTGTTGATAGTTGCATTTCCTTTCCTTAATTGCTTCCATGATAGTAGTAGTATTATGAGTTGGACATATGAACTAATGGATGCAATGGGTATAAGAGGATTGGGTCATGACTTGGAATCCTATAGTGTAAAGACAAACGAGTGGGCATGTAAACTGTAAATAATGACATAGACGAGTGGCATGTGAATTTAGTGTAGTAGAAACACTTATTACATGATGAACTTAGGGATAGAGGATTTTCCCGGGTTGTGATATGTCGCATGTGAACTTAGTGCAGTTGCGACACTTGAGCATGAATATTGGGATAGATGGTTACCCGAGTAGTTGTTAGTCCTAGTTGATAAGGTATCCTCAGTTGGAGAGGATTGGATCATACTCACAGTCTGTTCTCGCTTGGTGTGGTCGCTCCACCCAAGTAGTGAGCTCCAGAGTTATCACGCAATGGACTAACATACTTGTCCAGCAGACGATCTCGGGTTTGCGAGCGGGAGGGTCTCCTCACCTATGGGCTTGCACTGTGAGTTGGGGGCAAACCTTTGGGTTAGCCAAGTTGATTGGGTGAACATATGAATGACCTATTTGTTGAGCATAGTAGCATGATAGTTGACTTCATTACTATGTAGATTTTCATTCATTTGCTATTGATTGACGCATAGTAGCATGTTAGTAGAATTCATACTATGTCAGCAACTTATTTCCATATTGTCTATCTATCTACTTATGCCTGCTTAGACCTAGTAGGAAGATCGGTAGAGTCGGCGACCGAACCCACTGGGAACTATTATTAGTTCTCATCCTACTTTGTTGCAGGACCGAGTTCGAGCGGACCGGACGAGGACGTGGTAAGGGCATAGCGCCCTAGTTAGCTAGTAGCTTTCCATGTGCATTAGACTACCTTTTGTACATGAGTGATATATGATGTATATTGGTGAGGATGCCTTTTGGAGGGTTGTGGATGTACACTTATGTTATGAGATGAACATGTGAATAAAGTGTATCTATTTAGATGATGTAAACCCAATGTAAATGGTTGAATGCAGTGTGGATGTAATAGCTAGAACTCTCTCTCTTGTTTGCTTGTATTATTACTTGCTTGGATCATGTATGTGGTTGATGTTTTTCCTGGGCAACTATATGTACATGATCTTGTTGTTGTGCTTAGGGCGGACAGGGGAGGTGCTGTCCGTTCGGCGTCTATCGACGTACCCCAACTGACCAAATTGGCGGTTGCGGGGCGTGGCAGATAAAGTGGTATGAGAGTAAGTAAAGAGAGAAGTCTATGATGGACCTAGGAGACCCTAGGACGATAGCCTTAAGGCTATAGGTGCGTGAGTGAGACATGAACCTATGCCGGTGGCGGAGGTTGATTCGATTGGGTATATTAGTATGTCTCTAGTGGTTGCTAGGGACGGATCCAAGTGGTATTAGTTCTCAACTTGAGGTGGTTGTGTTGGTGGCCGACAACATGACGCTAAGAGTTTAGAATGAGTACACCTGGGTGCTTCTGCCTAATTCCGATGTTGAGTCATTTTGTCTCGTAATTGCGAAGAAGTTTTGGGTTAAGGTGGAAAACCAAGTTGTTGCGTTTCAGGAGTTAATGACACCAAAGAGACGTCCCGTGACTAGATTCGTTCCGGTACCGCCTCCCGTGGTGCCCGAACAGTCGGGATCTGATGAAGTGCGGGAGTTGCGAACACAGATCGCTACGATGGTCAGCGCGATGCAGCGCCAAGAGGACCAGATCGCAAGGCTACAGGAGTTGGTGGCGCAGCAGGCGTCGGCTCAGGCGGATGTTGAGCGACCTGCGCCCCCTGTCATTGTGCCTGGTGCAATAGAGGGTGTGGCCATGGCGGCTGTGTCGGTTTCAGCGCAGCCCGCGCCGGCGGTAGTAGCTACTGGTTCAGGAACTTCAAATCCCGAAGGTGCAGTGGTAGCGGCGGAGAGGAAGCATGCACTAGCGGCTCTTGTGATGTTCTGGAAGTTTGATCCTCCGGTGTTTGACGGGGAGAAGGTTGAGCTGTGGATGGTCGAGTTATGGATTGACTCGATGGAGACCGTTTTCGAGGATCTCTATACTTTGGAGAAAGACAAAGTACACCTCACCACTCATTGCTCGGAGCGGACGGCGAAGGTGTGGTGGAAAAGGATCAAGCGGGATCGGTCTTCTGACCTTCTGCCGTTGGCTTGGGAGGAGTTTCGGGGGTTAATGTTCACCAACTATTTCCCCGATAGCGAGAAGAAGAAACTCCAAGATCAATTCCAAAAGTTGAAGCAAGGAAACCGCTCGGTAGGGGAGTATGAGCGGGAGTTCTCACACATCATCGATTGTGTCCCCAAGGTGGTGCGGGACGACAAGGATCGAGCCGATTGGTTCGAGCAAGGACTCCGGCCGGATATCTACAAGGCGGTTCACATTCTAAAGCTTACTACCTTTGCGGAGGTGCTTGATGTTAAGTCTTGTGTGTTGGCAAGTTTCGTGAATTGAGTCGGAGTCTTGAAGGATCGGTGCGTATTGTCGAAGATCGAAGAATCCAAGATTTCGAAGAAATCGGAAAATAACTCACGACGTGAATCACGATGCTCAGGTAAAATTTTAATTCATGTTATGGTGATTCATACTTAATTATAGGCATTATAATCATATAATCAAAGTTTAGTGGATTAGAAAGTGTATTGGAACTTTGCTAAACCCGAAACGTGAAAAAAATCTGAAAACTACACTGTGTACGGGTACACATTGAAAGTGTTACCGGTTACAAACTGTGTACGGGTACAACCATCAACGTGTTACCGGTTACAAACTGTGTATGGGTACAACCATCAACATGTTACTGGTTACAAGGCTGTTTTGATTTTCTGTTCCGTCATCGTGTAACCGGTAACAGCTTAAGTGTGTACCAGTACACAATGTAAGATTTTCTGTTCCGTCATCGTGTACCGGTGACAGCCTCACGTGTACCGATACACAATGCAAATTTTGGGAAAAACTTTCTAATCCGACTCCGTTTGATTCTAAAGTCTATAAATAAGCTATTGGGGTTCTCTAACTTATCAAGCATCACGAAAATACATGTTTGAGAAACCCTAGAGGCTCGGAATTCATCAAAAACCTATTTTCTTCATAAGCCTCTTTTAAGTCAAATCGAGATATTGGAATTTCATATCTATATGTCGATTTGATTTTCGCTTCGCTTGGAGTTCTCTTCCTTGGTTTTTATCGATACTCCAAAGCGAAGGATCACCATATTCATGATACTCTTCATGGTGGCGTCGTGGATTCGGGGTATTTGACGGCGGTTCGTGGATTCGGATCGTGGGCTCGTGAATTTGAGTGGCGTCGTGGATTCGGCGTGATTGAAGCTTCGTGGATTCGAAGTGAAGGCGTTCGTGGATTCGAACGTGAGGGCGTGGACAACCCGGAGGGTAGCGCGAAGATTCATAGGAGGTTAAGAGAGGTTGAGTCCGTGGAGTAGGTAATCATTTTGTAATCTTTTCTCTTAGTGAATTATTTTTTCACATGTTTGTCCTGTGAGTTTTTTACTCCAAGTTTGAGTTTTCCCACGTAAATCTCGTGTGATTTTTATTTTTCACATTTATTTTGATCGCATTGAGATTTGTGGTTTTTCGGCCGTTACACCTATTTACCCCCCTCTTGGTGTTGGATACAATCTAGATAGATCCTTGGGTTCCTCAAAACTTTCAATTGGTATCAGAGCAGGGACCTAGATAAATTGTTATCTAATGGCCGAATGTCACGACCTGCGACCACCCGCCAATTTGGCCGGGTCGTGGCGCCGCCGACAGACCGCCGAACGGACAGAGTTTCCCCTGTACGTCCTAGGCGTCGCAATCAATACAATACGAGAGGTTCCAAACAGGAACAGTATTCACCCACAGATTGCATAAGGAAGTATCAAAAACATAGACTACTAAGTTATTACAGCATTCAACTTAGATGCATTTTACACTATAACTTTTCTTTTACAATCAACCTCCAAATACAATCATGATTAGCACATCATTTACTTATTACAATTTGATACATCTTGATAAAGTTTGTCTTTAAACCTCCCTAGCTAGACCACCAACTTGGGTACTGCTATNTGCTTGTACCGGTACAAGACCCCTTGTACCGGTACAAGGCCTGGCAGCTCCAAGCCACTGTACTACGCTGGTTGTACCGGTACAACCATTGGTCTTGTACCGGTACAAGACATCCAGAAAGTCATTTTTGACTTCGATTCCGCTCTATTTCGCGTTGTTCGATGCCAAAACCCTTCCAACTCATTTAGAGTTTATTTTTAACCCTTCCAACAGTGTTGGAACGTTAATGGATCGCGTCAAACCAATCCCTTCGAGTACTTTAGTCAATTAGGCTAAAGTCCATAATATTTCACCGAGATCTCGGGGTTACACCGAAGGCGGTAACATCAATCGACCACCGCTCTTTGACGGCACGAATTATGCCTATTGGAAAGTTCGCATGAGAGCTTGTCTAATCGCAATCGATGAGCGGGTATGCAAAGCTATTGAATTCGGATGGAAACATCCTACCGAAGTTGTCGATGGTGCTACCGTCTCTGAACCGCGGAACAAGTGGACAAAAGATGAAAACGAGTCATCTTCGTTTAACAGTAAAGGAATTAATGCTTTATTCAATGCCTTATCGCAAACGGAGTTTACTCATGTTTTGGCATGTGAAACAGCAAAGGAAATTTGGGATACTCTACAAGTTACGCATGAAGGAACTAGCTTAGTAAAGGTTCAAAAATTACAAATGCTAATAAACAAATTTGATTCGATTTTTATGGAAGAAAGTGAAACCTTTACCTAGTATTATACGCATCTTCAAGATGTTGTCAATACATGCGCTAACTTGGGAGAGAAAATCTCGGATTCAAAGGTTGTTAGAAAGATTCTTCGAACTCTTCCGGAACGCTTTCGGGCAAAGGTTGCTGCGATCGAAACCGTTAAGCATCCGGACGAGATGAAAGTCAAAGATTTAGTAGGCGCTTTACAAACGTATGAGATGACTTTTCCTACTTACCCATCTTCTTCCAAGTCTTTTTCTAAAAGCACAGGGGTTGCACTAAAATCAACAAAGAAAGAAGAAGACGACTCGGATTCCGACGGAGATATTTCGCTCGCCGATTTCGAACATCAACTTGTGCTCCTCACGAAGAAGTTTCGCCAGAATTTCCGAAAGACCAAATCGAACAAACCTTCATCTTCAAAGCTTAAATCCTCTTCTAAGCATTCCTCTAATTTAAAATCTAAGAATAAAAAACTTGCAAAGTCTTCGAATGAAAAAGACGAATTTGAAGGGGAAATCCAATGCTACAAATGTAAAGGCTACGGTCACATTGCAACGGATTGTCTTTCTAAGAAGACTTATAGACAAAAGGCTTTGCAAGCAAAAACTTGGGATGATTCTACTTCGACTGAATCATCTTCAAGTGACGAAGAAAAGGATGATCATATTGCTTTACTTGCTAATAATTCTTTGCTTTCGTCTAATGTTATGTGCTTATCCTCAATTGTTTCTAATTCTAGTATTTCTCCTTCCGTGCAAGGTACTTCGAGTGATATCGGTGAAAGCGAGGAGGAATAAAACGACGAGGATATAGCGGAAGTATACAACCAACTTCTTATTGATTCGAAAAAGATGACCAAGCTCAATAAGAAGTTGAGGCGTCGGTTATTGGACATTGAAGAGGAGAACAAAAATTTGAAGACAATGAACAATGCTCTTGATGAGGAAAAGGAATCGATTTCTAAGAATAACTTAATCCTCCAAGAGAAACTTGATGAAGCGGAATCAACGATCAAATCGTATAAAGACAAGGTTGAATTTTTGGAGCAATAATTCGAGGAATCGCACACATCCAACAAGTCATTGACCAATCAAGTTCGTCAACTTCAATCCGATATACAAAAATTCTCTTCCGGTTCAAAGAAATTAGATCATATGCTCGGATTAGGTCAAACAAACAAGTTGGGTCTCGGGTATGAAAGAACGTATGTTGAGAAGGATCAAAAGTCAAATTCTAAAGTCTCAACAACTTTAAAAGAGAAGGTGTCATAAATGTGGCATCAAAGGACACATCAAAAGGAGTTGCCCGATCAAGACAAAAAAGAATCAATTGGCAACTTCGCAACGTCAATCGGCATCATCTACAACTCGACTTCCCCCATAGAATCAAAAGCAAAATCAATTGAGTTGAGCACAACGCCAAGTCCCACCTAAGCCACAAGCAAACCGGATTTCTAATGCAAAATGTGAAGTTCGACAGAAGCCTCAAGCGACGAAACGACCAACGTTTGATAAAAAATCAAAGCAAACGGCACCTAACGTCGACAAGATAAGACAACACAAAATCCGACAAGTTTGGATTCGCAAAGGTGATATCTTTTCTTGTTCTACGTCTTAGTTCGTTTTTGATTTTTTTTTTTATGTAAATGCTTTGATTGGTGCTTGTTGCATATTTTTATTCATTGCATTACATATTTAGACTATTTTTGGTGCTTGAATTTTATTTATTTTTGAGGAAAGGTGTTTGGGAATTTAAAATTTTTCGTTAAGGAAGGAGACGATTAAAAATTTTTTTGGGGGAGATTAGAATTTTTCAAAGTGTTTTAATCGGAATTTATCTTGAATTAAATTCATATTAATTATCGGTTTTACTCTACTTTTTATTATTTTGACGATAATTTAATATATATTTCTTAATACATATATTCATCAAAATTTTGAAATCAAATTTGATTTTTTGGTGATTAATTCATCTTGCTTGTGTGTGTTGGATATGATGGATGGATATTCACTAATCGACTAAATTTTTGTCAAAATCACTTTCAACTGTGAGATTGTCTAAATTAGGGGGAGTTTGAAATTATTTAAAAAAAGAAAAATGATACTCCTATATTTAAAAGATGTGAAAAGAATTACATCCTAAAAGGAGTGTGAAAACTACCACCATATGTAGGAAAGAGCTACCACCCCGGTCGTCCGGTAAGTGTGTGAAACTACCACATGAAATTTAATTGAAAAGCTGAAAAGGTTGAAAAAATAAATATTTTAGAATTTTCGGAGTTATAAGGTGATAGGATGAAAAGATGTTCAAAGAGCCATCCCCGGTGTCATATTAGTTAAATCTCTATTTTGAACGAGTTGCGACAAATTGGTGTCAATTTTGCCGAATTTCTATAAGTAATTTTTCATTAACCGTTACATCTTGATGATTTTAAATCATTAGGTTATTTTTGATAACAAAATTTTGATGTTTTGATGTATTTTGAAATCTTATAATATGTTATCTTCATCATAATAATTTTTGGAGTACAATCCTTAATTTTTATGAAATTAATTTAATTTTGAAGGATTTTTTTAAATTTTTTTTTGAATTCTGAGAACTGTTAACCGGTTCATTCATTTGTTTCTCTACCAAATCCGAAATCAAATCGCTCTCTTTCTCTNGAATGACAATGTACCTAGTGTTATTAAACATAGGTCGAGTGGCATCTAACCTAGTGTTAAAGAACATAGGTTGAGAATAAACCTAGAGTAAACTAAATCTAGGTGTGTGGCATTAACCTAGTGTCGTGAACATAGGTTATGGATTGAACCTAGAGTTAAAGTAAACCTAGGTTATGTGATAGAGACGTTGAACCTAGAGTCAATTGGACCTAGGGTGAAAAGGACATTGGACCTAGATAGGTCAATACTATAGGGTTTGAAACCAACCCTTGAGTTATGAAATGGATTCCGGAATCCCTAGTGAAGTGACCGCACATGGAGCGGTGGAAATTGTGTTAAAAGAGATGGCAAATGAATCATAACTGCAGGTATGTGTGGTTCTCCTCGCCTGGCAGTGATTCAACGGGTATGTGTGGTTCTCCTCGCCCGGGATGCCATGAGAATAAGCTGGAATTGGGTATGTGTGGTTCTCCTCGCCCATTAGCTTATCGGATGATGCCGCCTAGGTTGACTCGAACCATTGTTGGGTGAGAGCGATGTGGTCGCTGCCAGATGACTAAGTTATGACTCGAACCATTGTTGGGTGAGGTGCGATGAGTTCGCCGCCAGATGGCTAAGTCATGACTTGAGTTGTCGTTGGGTGAAAGCGATGAGTTCGCCGCCAGATGGTTAAGTCAGATCTGCGGTAGGCTGCGACGGCAGCCAAGGCTGAGGTGCAGCCAGTGCGCGGACTATCCGCGGATGATTGACTCGAGGCCGAGTCGGGTGGTTAGCTTGATTAGGTTAATGGAACCTTATAAGCTAGTGATCGAGGCAAGAACCTGAGGTAATAGAGACCTTAGAAGCAAGTTGAACTTGAGTTGAGAACATAAGGTAATGGAAACCTTACAATTGAATGAAATGACCTAAAGTAGCAAGGTAAAAGTAGAATTAACATATCTACTAGTTATTTATGCAGTTGCATAGTTGTATAATGTTCATATTGCATTTGCGAGGCAAGGTATGGTTTTATTAATTGCATAGTCAAATATCTATCTATCTGTTTATTAAACTAACCTGCAGTTGCCTCCTTGGACCTATTGGTCGAGCTCCTCCCTTGGGTGGCCGTACCCACTGGGAACCATGGAGTTGGTTCTCACCCCACGTTGTTTTGGAGTGTTACAGGTTCGCACGTGAGCGGCGCGGCGGCGCGAGGAAAGGGCGTAGCTCCATAGATAGCGCCCTACCCAGAGACCAGAGATAGCAATACCCCGTCGATATAGCCTAGGGGTTTGGGAAAATGAAAAGAATACAATGTATCAATTTGTAATAAGCAAATGATGTAATAACTTAATTGCAGTGGGGAGCTGGATGAAGAAATGTAAAATGTTTGAATGTGATTGCTTGTAATAACATAGGATGTGTTATGTTGTGATACTTTTCTTGTGCAATCATGATTGATATCTGTTCCTGGTTGGAACCCTTGTAATGTTCATTGTATTGATTGCGACGCCTAGGACGTACAGGGGAAACTCTGTCCGTTCGGCGGTCTGTCGACGCGCCCGAACTCGGCCAAATAGGCGGGGCTTGGGGCGTGACACGGCCGGTACTACCGTAACTGGAACAGCCGCTGCTGCCGCCGCTCCCTCAACAACACTCGGCACTACCACAGGGGGCGCGACATGCTCGACACCCGCCTGGGCCGCCGCCGCCTGCTGGCGCTCCACGGTCTCCTGGAGCCGTTGAATCTGTTCCTCTTGGCGTTGAACAGACTCCGCTTGTTGCCGCACTACTCCAATAAGAGCGACCATTTGCTCCCTAAGCCCACCGTCGCCACTTGCTCCGGATTGCTCGGGCATCACATTCGTTTCCTCCGGCATCGACCTTGTCTGCGATCGACGTCGAGGTGCCATTGCTTCCTGAAAAGAAGCAACTCGCATTAGTCACTGGACAAACACTACTTAACCATACCCAATTAGGCGAAAGCAACATGCACATTCATCCTTGCCTCAAGCGTCATGTCGTCGGCCGCCCGACACAACACTAGAAGTAGAGGATAAACGAAAATTAAACTTAGCCTCTAATCACATTAGAGACGTCCCTACTTAACCCAATCACATGCTTTCGCTAACTTTGATCCCACGTCACTCACGTTTCCTAGATCCTTAAGGCCTTCCAATCCTAAGGGTCTCTAGGTCCATTCCTATTCTTTCACTCTTGGCTCTGATACCACGCTATCTGTCACGCCCCGGGACCGATACCAATTTGGCCCGACCCGAGCACGTCAAACAGACGCCGAACGGACAGAGTTTCCCCTATCCGCCCAAGGCTCATCACATGTACATTTTCATCAATAGAGAAAAGCACTAGCGGAAACATACACAAACGGCTTACACGAGGGTAAGCAATAGCCATTAGTGAAAGAAAAAGGAAACTAAACATTCACTTGTACTATGATTCATTTTTGATCATATACATTGCATTCATCTTGTTCATTTTCGAATTCCTTACATTTCATTTCATCATTTCTTTCTTACATCACATTTACCTCAAAATACACATTACATTCTTTTCTTTACATCATTTACCATCATGTACAAAAGATGATCATAGGGTACTTTACTACAAAATGAAATCCAACTTTGGTGGCCTCTGACTAAGGCGCGATACCTTTATCTCGGTCGCTCGCTGGCTCGCTCGGTCCCGGCTCTGTGGAAATAGTGGGGTGAGAACTACAACAAAGTTCCCAATGGGTTCGGCCTCAACATCACCGACTTTCCCACTAGGACTAACTCAGGCATAATAGAAAGAATAAGCTGCATATAGTAACCAATCTATACATGATGCTAATATGCCTGAACAATAAGGCAGAAATATGCTCAACATTAAATAAATGTAGATTATGGAAATTCTTTGTTCTTTGCACTTTATCCTTTGTTCTTTGTTCTTTGTTCTTTGCACTTTGTTCTTTACTCTTTGTTCTTTAATCTCACGGCTAACCCGGGGGTATCGCCACATTAACTTGCTTCACACTAAATCCATCATCGCAGGAACTCACCTGCTAGGACCATCCTTCGGGTTTACTCCAACCCGTGATGCATAACTCCGGAGCGCATCGCCCGAGGGGGAGCGACCGCCCTCGAGCACGGAACTCATAGCAAGTATGATCATATCCTTAACTCAAAGGATTTATAAGTTCAATCTTGACTTTACACTAGCTCTAGCGTTCTTCACATCACTTTATGTTGCAAACTCATACAATCACATTCTTTACATTTCTCTACTCTTGCTAACTCTAGCATTCTTGTTCGTTACAATTCTTGTTCTTATTGCCCCACTTTACTTTAACTTTACACATTGTCATCTTCATCATTCTTTACATCACTTTGGTTCTTTGGCTCACACTAACTCTAGTGTCACTTTACTTTACGTTTTCAAATGCCACTCGATCTATGTCATAGTGTCACTCTGTTTTTTTGCTCACTTTGGGTGTTCACTTTTCTCTCATGCATACACATAGGGTTTTACATTCATAAGGTTCTCAACCATCACATTAGGCAAGTTGTACTCACAATCATGCAACATCACATTTCTATCATCACTTTACCCTAAAATGCATGCAACAAATATGTAACATATGCTCAATTGAATGACACATTAGGCATAGAGAGAAGTTCAATGAGTTTGAGAAGCACCACCCACCTCGTAGGCTTTCAAAGGTGCTCCGATGATTTTCTTGGGACATTTAGACACTTCGTTCTTTACCTGCGGCATAACGAAGCCAAATTAGGCTTATTTGGCCATAACTTTACATACACTTTTCGTAACGCTAATCCGAACGCACCAACGCGTCGGAAATACCCCCAATTAGGTTTCTAGAGGGTCAATTGAACTTAGAAAGCCCCATGAGCAAAAGCCCCAATTTGGTGCCCTAGCTCCAATACATATACAAAACCTAGGGTTTGATCTCAATGGGAAGCAAAAGTAGCTTCATTATACTCTAAAAAGTCCATTAGAACCATCTTTAGGCAAATCAAAACCCTACTTAGGGTTTCACCATGAGAGGTGATGAAGCTCACCTCAAGCCTCACCATTTTCATGGTCTTAATCTCTAAAGAAGCAAAAGAAAAGCTTCAAATACTCAAATGGTTCCATAAAACCCAATTTAAGCTTAATCCAAACCCTAGATTAGGTTCTACCATGATTAGGGTTCAAAGCTTACCTTGTAAGCTTTCCTTTTCCAAGCTAGAGATGAGGGAGAGGGAGTTTCTTCACTTCCTCTTCTTCTTCTCCACTTTCTCCTTCTTTCTTTTCCTTCCTTTCTTTCTTTCTTCTTCTCCTCCTTTGCCTTCTAGAGAGAGAGAGAGGGAGAGGGATGAGTTTGGGTGTGAGGGAATGAGAGGGAGAGGCTCTCTCAGCCCTAAACATGACCCACATAATGCATTTTTGCAAATAAGTCCCTCAGCTTTCATCTCATTACACTGCCCGAACTGGGCAGTTCGCGCAGCCGGGGACCGGTCTCTCCTTCAGGGACCGGTTCCCGAAGGCTCTCCCCGCACAGCCAGAGCTGCTACGCGCAGGGCAACCGGTCTCTCCTTGGGGGACCGGTCTCTCGGGGACCGGTCTCTCGGGTAGGGACCGGTTCCCGAGAGCTAGTTTCTCAGGACTTAGCCGATTTTTCGGCTGTCTCATTTCATACGCGTTCGGGGACCGGTCTCTCCCACCAGGGACCGGTCCCCGAGAGCTCAAAACTGCAGAATGCAGAATTTGATTCTATAGCTCTCGAAAACCTCCCGTAACTCACTTTTAATCATTTTGACACCTTCGGACTTTCCGAAGTGTAACATCCTCGCACTTTCGTCAATTTGACTAAAGTTCGACATCTATTTTCCGAATTTTCGGTATATTACATCATGCTTGCTACTTAGCATTTTACTTTATGCATTATCATTCGTCATGCTTTACTTGTTCTCGTCTACATGCACATGCATCAACATGAGATTACATTGCTTAGACATAAAAGGCGACCTAGTCGCTTCGGTAAGCACAACCCACCTTAGTTAGCTTTTCCGTTTGCTTGTCGACACTTTCAATCGGTCTCCCGCGGCACTCGGCACCCGCTTGGGCCCGATCTCACAGTTGCTCCCCAAGAGCGCGCCGCTTCGCCGTTGCAAGTGCTAACGATCTTCGCCTCGCCGTAACGGTGCTCGGGACCAGATTTTACAATTTATGGACGTCTCCTCGGCCTCCCAAGCGGAAACAAAGCTCCGAGCGCCCGTTTCTTCAATATCTTCGCAATGGCTTGTCGGATCGCCAAACTGACTTCGCCAACGTGTTTCGTTACCTATCAATTAGGTTTACGAAGGGTCAAATGAGATCAAACTCATCTATTTACAAAAAACCCCACTTGGATGCCCTAGAATGCCATCACTACCAAATCCACCAAATCGATCTATGATTTGGGTATAATCCATCTAGATAGCATGCTAGGATACTAAAAATACCATTTCTAGGGTTAAAACCCCCATTCACAAGAGATCTACCATGAAACGGCACCAAGCTTACCTCTCAAAGAGCTCTATGGGGAAGAAGAAGATGAAGAGGATGATGACAGTGATGATTCTCTTCTTCTCCTCCATCTTCTCTTTCTTTTCCTCTTCTCTTTTCCTTTCTTCTTTCCTTCTCTTCTTTTCCTTTTCCTCCGCACGATCGGAGCGAGAGAGAGAGAGACAGTGAGGGAGAGTGTGAGGGAGTGAGAGAGAGAGAGAGATGCCCCTCTCTAATACCCTCTCATATTGTAACAAAATGTTGTTTAGTCCCTCAACTTTTCATCTCTTACACAGCCTTCACTGGGCGTTCTGCGCGCGGAGGGATCGGTCTCCCCGACCAGGGACCGGTCCCCGAGAGCTCTCCCAGACAGCACGCGTTTGGGAACCGGTCTTTCCCTGAGGGACCGGTCCCCAGGAGACCGGTCTGCCCAACAGAGATCGGTCCCCGAGAGCTTGTCTCGCAGGACTTAGCCAATTTTCGGCCATTTCCGCTGGGATCACCTACAGGGTCCGGTCCCTCCCTGACCAGGGACCGGTCGCACCAGCGACCCCAGCCTCTGCTGATGGGACTGGTCTCTCCAACCAGAGACCGGTCCCCGAGGGCAACTTCAGCCCAATAATGCAATTTGCATGATTTGCTCTTGTGGACTCCATTCCAATGCACTTCTTGGATTTTGTGCATCCTAAGCCTTTCCAAAGCTTATCCAATCGACCATTAGTCGATTCTGGACGAGGTGCAACTCTCGGATTTCGAGAATTCATATCGTTACATTCTCCCCTCCTTAAAAAGAATTTCGTCCTCAAAACTCACTCACTTCTAACCCCTCTTTATTCCTCGATCTACTTCTCGAGTACTCAAGGGTTCCAATGCACTTTGCACTTCGGAGCGGCCTTTACTCTCATCGAACTCGTCTAAAGGCCAACTACGAGGAATGTGAGACCACGTTTACTCACATTTTTCCACTTGCAACAACAAAAGCGCATTACCACTTTACAAACCTCGGGGGTAGTGTGGGTCAACACTCATGACCCCACACACTAACATCACCAGCCACTCGGCTAAAGAAGGACCTATTCCTTCGCGGTTCTAGCGAACATCATCACCGTTCGAGATCAGGGCTACCCTTTCATCCCAGTGGTGTGGATCCAGCAAGATCGCATCAACTCGATGAATGATCCACCACCACAGCTCCATGTGCACGGGTAGACCCTCTCGACTTACTCAAATACTCACCAGGTGGCACTTAACTNCTTAATTTTTATGAAATTAATTTAATTTTGAAGGATTTTTTTAAATTTTTTTTTGAATTCTGAGAACTGTTAACCGGTTCATTCATTTGTTTCTCTCCCAAATCCGAAATCAAATCGCTCTCTTTCTCTCTCTAAAAATTCCTATATGTTTTCTAGTATGTTTTCTAGTGTGTTTTCTCTCTATATGCTCTATTTTGGCAATTTTTGACAAAAAGGGGGAGAACATAGATGTACAGGTTTTGATCAAAAAAGGGGGAGAAAATTGAAGAACAAAGGGGAGAAGAGGAGAAGAAAAGAACTTCGAGGACATTAACATTGAAGGTATAAGAATGACTAATATTTTGTTTTTCTACTTCGTTTTGGATAATTTGTTTTGCAGGAAATCAAGACTTCAAAACTCCTAATTGCGTCTAAGTCATAGAGTCTGTTTTAGGAGTTTTGATGTAATTTTGAGTTTCAAATTGTATTTGGATTACACGCGAGGAGTTCAATATTTTGGTGATGACAATTGAACTTCGTTTTTCTTTAAGATGTAATTTTTGAATTGTTGTGAGTTTTGTCACGAAATTGCCAAAGGGGGAGATTGTTAAGTCTTGTGTGTTGGCAAGTTTCGTGGATTGAGTCGGAGTCTTGAAGGATCGGTGCGTATTGTCGAAGATCGAAGAATCCAAGATTTCGAAGAAATCAAAAAATAACTCACAACGTGAATCACGATGCTCAGATAAAATTTTAATTCATGTTATGGTGATTCATACTTAATTATAGGCATTAGAATCATATAATTAAAGTTTAGTGGATTAGAAAGTGTATTGGAACTTTGCGAAACCTGAAACGTGAAAAAAATCTAAAAACTACACTGTGTACGGGTACACATTGAAAGTGTTACCGGTTACAAACTGTGTATGGGTACAACCATCAACGTGTTACTGGTTACAAACTGTGTACGGGTACAACGATCAACATGTTACCGGTTACAAGGCTGTTTTGATTTTCTGTTCCGTCATCGTGTAACCGGTAACAGCCTCACGTGTACCGGTACACAATGCAAATTTCGAAAAAAACTTTCTAATCCCACTCCGTTTGATTCTAAAGTCTATACATAAGCTATTGGGGTTCTCTGACTTATCAAGCATCATGAAAATACATGTTTGAGAAACCCTAGAGGCTCGGAATTCATCAAAAACCTATTTTCTTCATAAAGCCTCTTTTAGGTCAAATCGAGATATTGGAATTTCATATCTATATGTCGATTTGATTTTCGCTTCGCTTGGAGTTCTCTTTCTTGGTTTTTATCGATACTCTAAGCGAAGGATCACCATAGCATGATTCTCTTCATGAACGGTGTCGTGGATTCGACATAATTGAAGGCGATTCGTGGATTCGGGTCGTTGGCCCGTGGATTCGAGTGGCGTCGTGGATTCGGCGTGATAGAAGCTTCGTGGATTCAAAGTGGAGGCGTTCATGGATTCGAACGTGAGGGCGTGGACAACCCGGAGGATTGCGCGAGATTCATAGGAGGTTAAGAGAGGTTGAGTCCTTGGAGTCGTTAATCACCTTGTAATCTTTTCTCTTAGTGAATTATTTTTTCGCGTGTTGGTCCTGTGGGTTTTTTACTCCAAGTTGGAGTTTTCCCACGTAAATCTCGTGTGATTTTTATTTTCCGCATTTATTTTGATCGCATTGAGATTTGTGGTTTTTTGGCCGTTACACCTATTCACCCCCCTCTAGGTGTTGGATACAATCTAGATAGATCCTTGGGCTCCTCAAAACTTTCACTTGATCGGGCATTGTGGGCGGATGATGGTAACGCCTACGTCCGTGAGGAGCGTGAAGCGTTTGAGAGGGACGGAGGAAAGAAGCGGGCTCAAGGTGGTTCGGGAGCTCAATCGAAGTCGAGGAAGCCCCCGAAGTACCCGCGCACGCAGTTCAAGGGCCGTGGAGCGCAACGGTGTGTCATTGCGATGGAGACCACCAACCGATGCATTGTGAGCAGCGCCAAGGGAAGTGCTTCAAATATGGTCAAGCGGGGCACTTTAGCCGCTACTATCCGGGGAGGGCCTCGCCTGTCCCGTCTGTTGCATCAGCTCCGGCCACTCCGGGACATTATGGATGAGTTCCACTCACTGCCGCATCTGCCGGGCGTGCTATGGCGCCGCGTCAGCCTGAGATGACCCGGTTGACTCCGAGTGGTCGGGTGTTCGCTACTCAAGTCGACAAACCTGCTGAGGTCGAGGAGCGCAACGTCGTGGCAGGTATGGTGTTGATTAACGGAGTTCTCTCTAGAGCTATGTTTGATACAGGTGCTACGCATTCATTCATCAGTAGACCATTTGCTGAGATGCATGGCATAGAGGTTCGATTGAGCGGGAGTACTTGGCGGGTTGAAGCCCCTGAGCGTGCATTTGTTGTTAGGAAGGAGTGTTTGGCTTGTCCGGTGCAGTTGGGCAACTGGATTATGCCGACACGCTTGTTGGTGCTCAAGAGGTTGAAAGATTTCGATTTGATACTGGGCATGGACTGGCTCTCGAAGTACTATGCGTCTATCAACTGCAAGAGCAAGGTGATAACCTTTCGTGAGTCAGGACAGGAGGAGCTCACCTATCGGGCGTGCAAGAGCTCGTGGGTCGCCAATACGGTGTCGGCGTCTAGGGCGAGGAAGCTAGTTAGCAGCGGTTGCGCAGCTTATTTGGCGACCATTGTGGAGGTCGATCAGGAGACTCTGGCACTTGAGAGTATGTCCGTGGTCCAGGAGTTTCTGGATGCGTTTTCCGTGGATTTACCAGAAATACCGCCGGATCGGGAGATCGAGTTCGTTATAGACTTGATTCCCGAGACCGCGCCGATATCAAAGGCTCCGTACCGTATGGCACCGGTAGAGTTGAAAGAGTTGAGGGCTCAGTTGCAAGATCTCCTTGTCAAGGAGTTTATTAGGTCGAGTGTGTCACCGTGGGGAGCCCTGGTATTGTTCGTGAGGAAAAAAGATGGATCATTTCGACTCTGCGTGGATTACTGCGAATTGAACAAGGTCACTATCAAGAACAAGTACCTGTTGCCCCGTCTCGATGATTTATTTGATCAATTGCAAGGGTCTCGGGTGTACTCGAAGATAGACCTCCAGTATGGCTATCATCAACTGAAGATAAAGCCGGAGGATGTGCCGAAGATCGCGTTCTGCACGCGGTATGGACACTATGAATTCACGGTCATACCGTTCGGGCTAACAAATGCCCCGGCAGCGTTCATGGATTTGATGAACCTTGTCTTCAGGGCTTACTTAGATCGATTTGTCGTAGTGTTTATAGACGACATATTGGTCTACTCTCGTAGCGACGAGGAGCACGCGGAACATTTGAGGATAGTGCTTCAAGTCCTTCGGGAGGAAAAGCTATATGCAAAGTTAAAGAAATGTGACTTTTGGCTTCGTGAAGTTGCATTCTTGGGACATGTTATTTCCGAGGGTGGAGTTTCTGTTGACCCGAGGAAAGTGAAGGCAATTAAGGATTGGCCTCGCCCAACTAGTGTAATGGAGGTCCGTAGCTTTGTGGGCTTAGCGGGCTATTATAGACGGTTTGTGGAGGGATTCTCGAAGATAGTTATTCCACTTACTCGTCTTACACAGAAGGGCACTAAATTTGTTTGGAGTGACGAGTGCGACCGGAGTTTTAAAGAGTTGAAGGAAAGATTGACTTCGACTCCGGTGCTCGCGCTACCGGTGCAAGGTGAAGACTTTGTGGTGTATAGCGATGCATCCTATTTGGGTTTGGAGTGTGTTCTGATGCAGGGTTTGGAAGGTGATCGCTTATGCGTCCCATCAGTTGAAAAGCTATGAAAAGAACTACCCTATCCACGATTTGGAATTAGCCGCAGTGGTCTTCGCCTTGAAGCTGTGGAGGCACTACTTGTACGGTGCGCATTGCGAGATATACACGGACCACAAAAGTTTGAAGTACTTGTTTACTCAGAAGGAGCTTAATATGAGGCAGCGGCGGTGGTTAGAGTTGCTAAAGGATTACGATGTTAATATCTTTTACCACCCCGGAAAAGCAAATGTGGTGGCCGACGCGCTTAGCAGGAAATCGGTGGAAAATCTCGCTATGTTGATCACGCACCAAAAGCCGTTGTGGAGAGAGATGTGGTGGTTTGGCCTCGAGGTTGTAGCTCCGAAGGTTCCGACTATGCTCACGGCTCTCGTTGTCCAACCGACCTTGTTAGAGAAGATCAAGAGTTTGCAATCCGCGGACCCGAATCTCCAAAAGGTGCGGCGTGACATCGAGAGTGGGCGTAGTGGTGATTTCGGTATAGATACCGGTGGCGCGTTTTGATACCAGAATCGGTGGTGTGTGCCGAAAAATGAAGAAGTCCGGAAGCTGGTTTTGTAAGAAGCGCATTGGTCTCCCTATAGTGTCCACCTGGGCGGCACCAAGATGTACAATGACTTGAAGATGCTCTATTGGTGGCTGGGAATGAAGGTGATATTGGACGCTATGTGGCGCAATGCCTCGTATGTCAACAAGTCAAGGCGGAGCGCTGGTTTCCAGCGGAAAAGCTTCAGAGCCTACATATCCCCGTTTGGAAATGGGAGGATATTGCCATGGACTTCGTGGTCGCCTTGCTCCGTTCGTCGGGTGGTCATGATGCGATTTGGGTGATGGTGGATCGTTTGACGAAGTCGGCATATTTTCTACCGATCCACACTGCTTGGTTAGGTGACAACTTGGCGCAAGTGTATCTTGATGAAGTTGTAAGGTTGCATGGGGTCTCGAAGTCGTGTCGGATTGAGATCCCCGATTTACTTCACACTTTTGGAAGAACTTGCAAGAAGCACTTGGCACGCGACTTGAGTTTAGTACCGCGTTTCATCCTCAAACCGACGGGCAATCGGAGAGAACCACTCAGGTTTTGGAGGATATGTTGCAAGCGTGTGTCATTGATTACAAGGGTAGTTGGAGCGAGCATTTGTCGATGGCCGAGTTCGCCTATAACAATAGCTATCAAGCTAGTATAGAGATGGCACTGTTTGAGGCTCTCTATGGGAGGAAGTGCCGATCTCCTATACACTGGAGTGATGTTGGCGAACGGACGGTTTTAGGTCCCGATGTTTTGCCGGAGGCGGAAGAGAAGGTCCGCCTTGCTAACGGCGCAATCTAAACAGAAGAGTTACGCCGATAAGCGCCGTCGGGATTTGGAATTCGCGGTAGGAGACCGCGTTTTCTTGAAGGTTTCACCCATGAGGGGTGTTAAGCGGTTTGGAGTGCGGGAAAAGTTGAGTCCCCGGTATATTGGACTGTATGAAGTGTTGGAGCGGATTGGTGCGGTAGCATATCGACTTGCGTTGCCGCCCAAGCTCGTTGGAGTTCACAACGTGTTTCACGTTTCCAACCTTCGCAAGTATGTCCACGACTCCGAGCACGTTCTATTGTATGAACCGCCGGAACTTCAAGAAGATGTGTCCTATGAGGAGTTTTCGGTAGCTATTATTGCTCGTGAAGTGCGAAAGTTGCGGAACCGCGAGATTCCATATGTCGAGGTTCGGTGGAGCAATCAAGACGATCGCGAAGTCACGTGGGAAATTGAGGACGTGATGAAGGAGCACCATCCTCATCTCTTTGGGGAGTTGAGTTGAGGTATGAGTTTATGTTTGAAGTTGAGTTAGTTTCGAGGACGAAACTCCTTTTAAGGAGGGGAGGATGTGAAGAAATGAATCCTCGACGCGTAAATCCGAACTTCGGTCAAAATTGATCGAAGGTTGGTTCGGAACGCTTCGAAAAGGCCGAATGCGTCAAAAATGGTTTCTAAGGGTTATGGAGGACCTTGGAGAGCATAGGTATGCAAATCTGCAAATTTGTAGATTTTTTATGCTCTCGGGGTCCGGACCCTCCCCAGGGTCCGGACCTCGTAGCTGTGAGAAAAGTGAAGTTTGAGGGGTTTTTAGCAATTGTGCCTATGTGAAGGTTATTTGAGAGTTGTTCCACTCTCTTTTCTTCCTCTCCCTCACGTTCTAAACCTAAAAGAAACCTCTCTCTCTCTCTAAGAAGCTCTCTCTCTCGCTCTCCTAGGAGTGGATCAAGAGGAAAGGTTTGTGGAGATTGGAGTTTGAAGGTGGATCATCTTCTACTTCTTCTTCTTCCTTGGTCCAAGAAGAAAGCTTGTGAAGTAAGCTCTTGAGCTTTAATGGTGGATTTCTAGGGTTTAAGTTTTATACTCTAGAATTGGTTTTAGATGAACCCTTAGGTGCTAAATAGATGCTAATTACTTGAATCAAGAGTTTAATCGGAGTATTCTTGCAAGAATAGCAATCTAGGGTTCCGAAGGGGGTTTTTTGCAAATGAGATCTAAAGTTGGGATTGATCTCTTTTAACCCTAATTGCTAGGTAATCCGACGCGTTGGTGAACTCGGTTCGGCGATCCGACGAGTCTACGTGGAGGTATTGAAGAAATAGGCAGCTAAAAATCACGAAACTCGGATTCTAGAGTCGCGGCATCACCAGAATGTGGGGGGTGCTATCCGAAGCAGTTGAACTTCTTTCTATCTCTATGATTACATTGTCGATCATGCATCTCTCATGTATTTATGCATTGTAGGGTTGTTGATAGCTGCATTTCCTTACCTTAATTGCTTCCATGATAGTAGTAGTATTATGAGTTGGACATATGAACTAATGGATGCAATGGGTATAAGAGAATAGGGTCATGACTTGGAATCCTATAGTGTAAAGACAAACGAGTGGCATGTAAACTGTAAATAATGACATAGACGAGTGGCATGTGAATTTAGTGTAGTAGAAACACTTATTACAAGATGAACTTAGGGATCGAGGTTTTCCCGGGTTGATATGTCGCATGTGAACTTAGTGCAGTTGTGACACTTGAACACGAATATTGGGATAGATGGTTTTCCGAGTAGTTGTTAGCCCTAGTTGGTAGGGTATCCTCAGTTGGAGAGGATTTGATCATACTCACATAGTCTGTTCTCGCTTAACGTGGTCGCTCCACCCAAGTGTGAGCTCCGGAGTTATCACGCGATGGACTAATTGTCACGCCCCGAGCCCGGTCCTATTTGGCCGGTTCGAGTACGTCGAACAAACGCCGAACGGACAGAGCCTCCCCTGTCCGCCCAAGGCTCAACAACAAATACAAATAGAGTACAAAATTTGCACATGCGGAAGTATACATAATGGCTTGCACGAGGGCAAGCAATGGCCAAAGTGAAAGTACTAAGTAAACATCATACAAGTAATATGATTAAGTTTAAATCACATACATGCATTCAACTTTAATAGAATTCTTTTACATTCTTTGCATCATTTTTTTATACATCACAATATCACCAAAATAAGCATAATGTATTTCCTCCAAAAGATAAGCTTTTACATTAAACCATAAATCCTTTTACATCATTCACATACTTTCATTTAAACATCTATAACCATCAAAATACAAAAGATGGTATAAAAGGGTAATGCAACTAGCAAAATAAAACTGACTAAGGAAGTCGCTGTCTACGGCGCGATACCCTTATAGCGATCATCCGCCGGCTTGCTCGATCCCGGCTCTGTGGAAATAGTGGGGTGAGAACTACAACAATGTTTCCAGTAGGTTCAGCAGCCAACCTCGCCGACTTTCCCACTAGGTCTAAATCAGGCATAATAGAAGAAAAGAGATATAGATAGTAACCAAACAAAACAAATGCAGCTAATATATCTGAACAATAATCAATGCTATGCTCAATAGAATGCTCATGATGAATGAAAGATCACAATTTCATTGCCCATCCTCTTGGCTAACCTGTAGGTTTCGCCTCAACAAACTCACCAACCCAAATCCCTACTATCGGGAAGAAACTCCTACAACCCGACGGGACCGTCCTCTGGGGAGAAACTACTATGACCCAGTGATGACTACTCCGGAGCTGATCGCCCGAGGGGGAGCTACCGCCCTCCGAGCAAGGACTTATAGGCGAGTATGATCCAATCCTTAACTATAAGGATTCCAATTTCAATCCATTCCTTAACAATAAGGTTGTTATATTATAATGTCACTATCTCTCTTTACTTGCATTCTTTAACTTTCACTAGTGTCATAAACACTACTTTGTTCTTTGTACTCATTCACTAATGCCACACTTGTTCTCTAAGTGTTCAACTCTAGCATTCTTGACCCATTAATGTCACTATTGTAATACTAGTATTCAAGACTCATTAATGCCGCTCTCTACATTTATGTCAACATGTCACTTTTGTTCTCTAACTCAACTAGGTTCTTGTCATTGATCATGCATACATAGGGTTACATAAGTTCTTGCTCTTTCACTATTATTTCTCATGCATTTGTCCTCACAACAAGCAACATATGCTCTCAAATCAACCCTACTATGCACAATGCTCAATACATACATACATGCTCAAAAATGACACTTTAAACATAAAAGAAAATTTAACATTTTCGGAATACACCATCCACCTTGTATGGTTACAAGGTGCTACGGTTCAATTCTTGAAATTTTTGGGAGCCTATTCCACGTGCTGCGGCTATCTGTACCAAAAATAACGTTTTTGTCAATATCTTTGCGTACACTCGTCGGATTACCGAACCGAGTTCATATTCTTTTCAGAAATACCCCTAATTAGGTTGCTACAAGGCCAATTTGCCTTTAAACCACTCTAGGGCAAAAGCCCTAATTTTAGTGCCCTAACAATGCCATTTGTTAAATCTTTGGATTTGATCTTTAGAACAAGCAAAAGAAAGCTTGTTGAACCTCTAAGAACTCATTTAGAACCTTTTCTAAGCCTTTCAAACCATTTCTAGGGCATACAACATGAACCCTAGAAGTTCACCATGAGAGCACATGAAACAACCATGGATTTTCGTGTGTTTCATGCCTCTAGTGTCATGCCTCGCGACCTACCGCCAATTTGGACCGGTCGCAGCGCCGACGACAGACCGCCGAACGGACCGGGGTTTCCCCTGTACGCGGACAGAGTCTCCCGTGTACGTTCTAGGCGTCACAATCCAAACAATCAACGAATGTTCCAACTAGGAACGAATATCAATCCAAATTGCATAAGGAAGTATCAAATACATAAATACTTGCTATTACAGGCATTCATTCACTTAGTACATCTCAGTTTCAGTTTACATTTTACTTCCAAATTACAATCACATTATTACAATATTTAGTTTACAAGTTGATACATTTTGATTCCTTGCCTTCTAGTCCCCTAAGCTAGACTGCCTCAGGGTACTGCTACCTCGGTCCTTGTGGTAGGGTGCTATCTACTGAGCTATGCCCTCGCCTCGCGCCACCGCGCTGCACACGTACAACCTGAAACACCCCAAAACCACGTGGGGTGAGAACCAACTCCATGGTTCCCAGTGGGTACAGCCACCCAAGGGAAAAGCTCAACCGATAGGTCCGAGGAGGCACTGCAACATGTTAGTTCAACAATATACAACAGATATATATATTCAATTGAAATACATGCCATGCCTCACGATATGCGATATAAAAACTTTGCAACTCTATGCAGTAACTAGTAGATCAATCGATTCTACACATTACCTGGCTACTCTTAGCCCATATCTTTACTCTAAGGTTTCTATTACTTTAGGATCTCAACTCAGGCCACTGGCTTCTAAGGTCTCTATTACCTTAGCTCAAGCCTCTATCTCTAGCTCATAAGGGTTCCCCTACCCTATCGAAGCTAACCACTCGACTCGGCATCGAGTTAATCATCTGCAGATAGTCCGCGCACTGGCTGCTCATCAGCCTACCGCCATCTCTGTCTTAGCCCCCTAGCGGCGAAGTTGTCGCACACGCTAAGCCCGGCTCAAGTCGCATGGCTTGACCATCTGGCGGCGAACACGTTGCTCTTACCCAGCGTGAGCTCGAGTCATGACACACCGTCTGGCGGCGAACGGATAGCACCACACCCAACAACGGTACATGTCAGACTCAGCCACATGGAGGCACCCGCATCGTACTTATCCAGCATGGATTCAGTCTGCTCTGGCGGTCTGATCATCAAATAGCTTAACCATCCGGCGGCGAAATCGTCGCACAAACACCACGACAATGGTTCAAGCCCCGGGCGGTGATCTCCATGTGATCGCCCCCAATCCTCCCTCGGTGCCAAGCTTAGTGGCGAAGTCGTCGCACACGCCCTAGCTTGCTACCAGAGTCATCACAAATCCTGGGATTCCGGAATCCACTTTCCACAGGTCGAGGGTCCATAGCCAACCCTATACTGTCGACCTAGCTCATCCTAGTGGCTATACCACTATACTCATCAACCTAGGTTTCAACACTCTAGGTTCTAACCATGTCACTTAACCTAGTTGCAATTGCTAGGTCCTTGTCCTCTTTGCCTAGATGTCGATTTCTAGGTTTACTAGTTTGACCTAGGTTTACTAACACTAGGTTCGATGCCACACACCTAAATTGTTCGACTCTAGGTTCACTTGTTTACCCTATGTTCCTTAACACTAGGTTAGATGCCACTCGATCTACTTGACAACCTAATTGTCCAATCAACTCTCATTACCCATCAACTCTACAGTTCTAGAGTTATCATCTAGTTTACATGCATATATATATAGCAATCTTTTTACATTATTTGCATGTCATGTCACGCCCCGGGACCGATACCAATTTGGCCCGGCCCGAGCACGTCAAACAGACGCCGAACGGACAGAGTTTCTCCTATCCGCCCAAGGCTCATCACATGTACAAATTCAAACCAGAAATGCACTAGCGGAAACATACACAAACGGCTTACACGAAGGTAAGCAATAGCCATTAGTGAAAGAAAGGAAAACTAAACATTCGCTTGTACTATGATTCAATTNTGTCTCCTAGAGACCACTTTGCTTTCTCTTTATCCTTTAATATTGTAGGCCACATCCAACACTACAAGCCACGTCCAACATCACACGAACCCTTCATTCGCCGATCTAAGCCCAACTCATTAATAGAGTTCGCGGCTTCACCAATCGCCGTTTTCCTCAAGTAGACCCAAAAGGTCACTATTCCTACGTAGGCTAGTAGCCTAACTCATCTCAACGACGCCTAGCGTCTCTCACTCGCGAGCGCAAACCCGATCAACATTCTCGGGCGACATTCTCATTGGAGAATTCGCACACACCCCAAACAGGAGCATCCAAGTCCCCAAACCCCGTCAAGTCCTCGGGTCGGGTCACCACACACTCAGCGTACTATCGATCTCACGATCCGACGTGCAGCATTCCACGCACTCGGATCTAAGCTCGAACTACCGTCCTGGCCAAAACTCTCCGCCCTACCTATAGGTATCGTGTCGCTGTCTCTCACAGCTGACTGCGCCTGCCCAAAGGGCCTAGGCTCCATAGTCCACAAATGGTCCAGGCACGGGTCGTCCCCAAGCACCACCCGCCAACGTCGTCCTACACGACATGCTCTACAAAGCTACACTCTCTATCGGCTCCTAGGCACCTAGTGCGAGCCACCAGCCCCTACGAGTGATCCATGGCCCGCTTCACACTTGGCCCTGCTGAAGTGCTACTGCCCACTCACTCGACCGGCTGAGTCATAACCGCACTCCACGAGTATCTATACTCGAGCACTCTACGCCTCTATAGCGTCTCATACGAAGTCTGGCATCAGGCAATTTAGCCTATGCGCACCGACCACACGAGCAACAACTCGTCCACCTCAATTCGAGGTACTACTAGGCCCACAGGCCAAGCTCGGCGCTAATCGACCAATTTCGCAACAGTGGTTCATCACCATTGTCCGATCTATCGAATCCGCATCCGAAACACTCTTGGAATATTCGGGTGTCCCCAAACATCAAGGCTCAACTCTCGCAATTTCTAATCCATTGCTTCGAGAGTCCTTTCACCATTCGATTTCCATTGCGAGCCTCGTTTCTTTTCCAAAATCACCACTAGCCATTCGCTAGTGTCACTTGACTCTCTACCTGCTCCAGCAGGCGCTGTACTCAGCATGCTCGGGTGCCTACCAACCCGACCACTTGGTCCCTACTATGCAATGTAATAATAGTAGCAACTGACCAACGATGAATGCATGCTATGCAACAACTTGAGATCATGCAGAAGTATACGTTTGCTCAATTAACTCATACCTGTCACGACGTTGTCAGCAACGACAGACACAGCAACTTGGGTCGCTTATCCATGGCCACTTAGCGCTCTTCGCGATCCCTCTGGTTGCAACGTCCTCAACGGCTGCTCCCCTGACCATGCCGCAGGTGGCACACCTGCAGGCTGTCCCGGAGAGGAATAGGCCGTCGCCAGTGTCAAGGCCCGGCCATCACCCTACGGACACTAGTTCCGCACATGGCCCGACAGCGCACACTTGAAGCACTTGTCATCTCGCTGTTCACACTATTGTGAAAAATGAGGGCCCCCACAAATCACACATCTCGTCGAGGACCGAATGTGATACGTCCCCGGAGCTCGAGATCGAGAGCGCGACTTCACGGATGTCTGCTGGGAACTTGACTGACCATCATGTCCACTCACTAGTCGTCCTTTCCCCCTTTTCTTGTAGTGCTCCTCGCGCTTCTCCCGCAGGAATTCATTACCTTGCTCTATCCACAAGGCTCGATTTAGGACTTCAGCAAAAGTCTGCAACTTAAGCACCTGCACTGCCAGGTACAAGTCTGGCCGAAGTCCGCGCACAAAGCAGTCAGCCTTGTCCTTGTCATCCCGCACCACGTTTGGGATGCAATGCACGATACGAAAAAATTCCCGCTCGTATTGCCTGACCGTGTAGCTTCCTTGTCGCAGCTTAAGGAACCTCTCCTTGAGCTTTCGCTTTTCACTATCGGGAAAATAAGCAGAGAATACCAATCCCCGAAACTCTTCCCAAGTCATAGGAGGGAGACTAGGCGGTCGATCCCGCTTGACGCCTTTCCACCATACCTTCGCCGACTGTTTGAGGTAATGCGCAGCTAGGTTTACCTTGTCTCGCTCCAACGTGTACAGATCCTCGAAGAGTGTTTCCATGGAATCAATCCACATCTCAACGACCCACGGATCTGTATCCTCTCCATCGAAGGTAGGCGGATCAAATTTCTTGAAAGCCATGAGGGCCGCTAAAGCTCGCTCCCTCTCCGCTGCTACCTCCGGACTAACAAAAGTCGGGTCGCCCGACCCTGACGAAAACAGCTCCGCCGTGACTCCCGGCTGTCCTCGACCAGCCGCAGCTGGTGCTGCCACCAGCTGATCCACCGCTTCTTGGAGTCTTTTCATTTGCTCCTCATGGCGCGAAGCAGCCTCCAGTTGCCGCTGCACCACATCAGCTTGTTGCCTCATCACTCCAATGAGTGTGGCCAACTGATCACGAAGCTCCGAGTCTCCGCTCGCGTCGATTTGCTGATGGGCACCACTTGTCCCCTCCCGCGCCGATCTGGATGAAGGTCGCCTACGCGGTGCCATCGTTTCCTGAAATAGGACAACTCGATTAGCTCTCGACCAACTCGGGTCGAACACGTGACGACTAACTCGGCTAAAAAGCTAATCAGGCGAAAGTCAAACAAGGACGTCTATTCTCGTCACTCGGCTTTATG
Organism: Ananas comosus; assembly: GCF_001540865.1. Lineage (NCBI taxonomy): Eukaryota > Viridiplantae > Streptophyta > Magnoliopsida > Poales > Bromeliaceae > Ananas > Ananas comosus. The sequence continues at coordinate 4,148,547 of NC_033629.1, forward strand.
TTGTGCACGCCCAACATAAACGCACTCGGTTGAGAATAAACCATACCTTGAGTCTACCTCTAATATCCATCTTAGAGGTTATGACACGACCCAATCCATTACCTTTCGCCACAATGCATAAGTCCTCGTCTCTCACGAGCCTTATTCTCCTATGGTTTCACTATCCTAGGGTCTCCTAGGACTGTCTAAACCATTTTTTCCATTTTCTACTTTATGCTCTAATACCATCTTATCTGTCACGCCCCGCGACCTACCGCCAATTTGGACCGGTCGCAGCGCCGACGACAGACCGCCGAACGGACCGGGGTTTACCCTGTATGCGGACAGAGTCTCCCCTGTACGTTCTTGGCATCGCAATCCAAACAATCAACGAATGTTCCAATTAGGAACGGATATCAATCCAGATTGCATAAGGAAGTATCAAATACATAAATACTTGCTATTACAGGCATTCATTCACTTTGTACATCTCAGTTTCAGTTTACATTTTACTTCCAAATTACAATCACATTATTACAACATTTAGTTTACAAGTTGATACATTTTGATTCATTGTCTTCTAGTCCCCTAAGCTAGACTGCCTCAGGGTACTGCTACCTCGGTCTCTGTGATAGGGCTCTATCTACTGAGCTACGCCCTCACCTCGCGCCACCGCGCTGCACACGTACAACCTGAAACACCTCAAAACCACGTGGGGTGAGAACCAACTCCATGGTTCCCAGTGGGTACGGCCACCCAAGGGAAAAGCTCAACCGATAGGTCCGAGGAGGCACTGCAACATGTTAGTTCAACAATATACAATAGATATATATAGTCAATTGAAATACATGCCATGCCTCACGATATGCGATATGAAAATCATGCAACTCTATGCAGTAACTAGTAGATCAATCGATTCTACACTTTACCTGGCTACTCTTAGCCTATATCTTTACTCTAAGGTTCTATTACCTTAGGATCTCAACTAAGGCCACTGGCTTCTAAGGTCTCTATTATCTTAGCTCAAGCCTATATGTCTAGCTCATAAGGGTTCCCCTACCCTATCGAAGCTAACCACCCGACTCGGCATCGAGTCAATCATCTGTGGATAGTCCGCGCACTGGCTGCTCATCAGCCTACCGCCCTCTCTGTCTCAGCCCCCTAGCGGCAAAGTCGTCGCACATGCTAAGCCCGGCTCAAGTTGCATGGCTTGACCATCTGGCGGCGAACACGTTGTACTTACCCAGCGTGAGCTCGAGTCATGACACACCGTCTGGCGGCGAACGGATAGCACCACACCCAACAACGGTACATGTCAGACTCAGCCACCTGGAGGCACCCATATCGTACTTACCCAGCATGGATTCAGTCTGCTCTGGCGGTCTGATCATCAAATAGCTTAACCATCCGGCGGCGAAATCGTCGCACAAATGCCACGACAATTGTTCAAGCCCCGGGCGGTGATCTCCATGTGATCGCCCCCAATCCTCCCTTGGTGCCAAGCTCAGCGGCGAAGTCGTCGCACACGCCCTAGCTTGCTACCAGGGTCATCACAAATCCTGGGATTCCGGAATCCACTTTCCACAGGTCGAGGGTCCATAGTCAACCCTATACTGTCGACCTAGCTCATTCTAGTGGCTATACCACTATACTCATCAACCTAGGTTTCAACACTCTAGGTTCTAACCATGTCACTTAACCTAGTTGCAATTGCTAGGTCCTTGTCCTTTTTGCCTAGATGTCCATTTCTAGGTTTACTAGTTCGACCTAGGTTTACTAACACTAGGTTCGATGCCACACACCTAGATTGTTCGACTCTAGGTTCACTTGTTTAACCTATGTTCCTTAACACTAGGTTAGATGCCACTCGATCTACTTGACAACCTAGTTGTCCAATCAACTCTCATTACCCATCAACTCTACATTTCTAGAGTTATCATCTAGTTTACATGCATATATATATATAGCATTCTTTTTACATTATTTACATGTCATGCTCATCATACTTGCTACTTAGCATTTTACTTTATGCATTATCATTCGTCATGCTTTAGTTGTTCTCGTCTACATGCACATGCATCAACATGAGATTACATTGCTTAGACATAAAGGGCGACCAAGTCGCTTCGGGAAGCACAACCCACCTTAGTTAGCTTTTCCGATTGCTTGTCGACACTTGCAATCGGTCTTCCGCGGCACTCGGCACCCGCTTGGGCCAGATTGCACAGTTGCTCCCCAAGAGCGCGCCGCTTCGCCGTTCCAAGTGCTAACGGTCTTCGCCTCGCCGTAACGGTGCTCGGGACCCGATTTTACAATTTATGGACATCTTCTCGGCCTCCCAGGCGGAAACGAAGCTCCGAGCGCCCGTTTCTTCAATATCTTCGCAATGGCTTGTCGGATTGCCGAACCGACTTCGCCAACGTGTTTCGTTATCTATTAATTAGGTTTACGAAGGGTCAAATGAGATCAAACTCATCTATTTACAAAAAACCCCACTTGGATGCCCTAGAATGCCATCACTACCAAATCCACCAAATCGATCTATGATTTGGGTATAATCCATCTAGATAGCATGCTAGGATACTAAAAATACCATTTCTAGGGTTAAAACCCCCATTCACAAGAGATCTACCGTGAGAGGGTACCAAGCTCACCTCTCAAAGAGCTCCATGGGGAAGAAGATGAAGAGGATGATGACAGTGATGATCCTCTTCTTCTCCTCCATCTTCTCTTTCTTTTCCTCCTCTTTTCCTTTCTTCCTCCCTTCTCATCTTTTCCTTTTCCTCCGCATGATCGGAGCGAGAGAGAGAGAGACAGTGAGGGAGAGTGTGAGGGAGTGAGAGAGAGAGAGAGATGCCCCTCTCTAATACCCTCTCATATTGTAACAAAATGCTGTTTAGTCCCTCAACTTTTCATTTCTTACACAGCTGTAACACACTGGACCTTTGCAAATTGCGAGGTTCGAGTGTTTGATCTGTGTGTTGAGCTTTTTCAGACTTTCTGGAAGGTCGTAGACAGTGTTCCGACCTATGGCTCGCATCCCGAGAATTGTGGTTTTAAGCTTGGTACCAAAAATCCAAAAATTGGATTCATTGGATAGCTCTCGGGTTAGCCTCAGCAGGGTGCTGTATCGGTACAAGGTTGATGGCTGTACCGGTACAGGGCTAATGGTTGTACCGGTACAAGGCTGGTCTTGTACCGGTACAAGGGCAGTTTTCCAGCAGACCCGCAGCTCAGGTTTGGCAATTTCGTGGGCCTTATACCGGTACAAGGGCCCGTGTACCGGTACAAGGTGGCAGATTTTGAGCAGTTTGAACTGCAGAGGGCTTTTTGCGTTTGTAGCACTTCTATAAGTGCACCCCACGCCCCTTAGGACCTCCCCTGTGCTGAGACCAACAGGAGTTGAGGTAGGAGGAGCTCTCTCTCCCTTCCCTTGTATTTTTACTCCTTTTGCTTGGTTTTTATTGGGTTTTCTCTCCTCTATTGCATCTTGGTGGCTTCTCCACCATTGTTGATGGCTTAGAGCTTGGAGAGGAGCTAGTGGCTGCGGAGATCTTCAACATCACTTGGATTGGAGCTAAGTTTGGAGCTTCTTGAGAGGTTAGAGACTCGATTTCTCCCTTTGATCCTAGATTTGAGGTTTTTGTGAGATCAAACCCTAGAAATGGAAATTTAGGGTTTATTTGGGTATTTTCGTTTTAGGGCATTTGAGGCTTGATTCCTTGAATTAGAACCTTCCTCTAGATTGGATTGGAAGGGTTCTAACCTCCTTTTTGAGCTTGTGAAGAGATTTTCCATAAGAGGTGAGTTTTTGCCCTTAGTATGAGATGGTTAATGTTTGAGCTATTGATTGTTCGTTTCATTCGAGTAACGCTTGTTCCTACATCCTTAGGATATTAGGAGACTAGAGGACACCCTCGTTGGAGCAAACGAGGAGTTTCGTCGTCATCGGTGGGTTTGGCTTCTTTGAAATGGGAGGAAATTCCCCATATGCGGTTAAATGCTTTCATTTACCACAAGTTCATGCATATTCATGTTTAGTAGTATTTATGAGAATTTTTGGAATGCTTAGAACTCATATGTTATGCATCAAGAAAATTTACTCTATATAGTAGAGAGAGACAATGTGCNCAGGCAAGGCGAACTTTCTCTTCCGCCTCCCGCACCACATCCGGGCCAAGAGCTGTTCTCTCGCCCACGTCACTCCAATGGATAGGAGAACGACATTTTCTTCCATACAGTGCCTCAAATGGCTCCATCGCGATACTCTCTTGATAGCTATTGTTATAGGCGAACTCCGCCATAGGCAAGAAATCATGCCATCCTCCTTTATAATCTAGCACACACGCTCGAAGTAAATCCTCAAGGATTTGTATTGTTCGCTCCGACTGTCCATCACTTTGAGAATGAAACGCTGTGCTAAAATCGAGCCGCGTGCCTAGCGCGTCTTGTAAGCTCTTCCAAAAGTGAGACGTGAACCTGAGGTCACGATCCGATACAATCGACACTGGAACCCCATGAAGCCTCACAACCTCGTCGAGATAAATTTGAGCTAATTTGTCTCCCGACCACGTAGTATGTATCGGCAAGAAGTGTGCCGACTTTGTCAACCGATCCACTATCACCCATATCGCATCATGTCCGCCTTGTGATCGAGGCAAACCGGTAACAAAGTCCATTGCTATGTCTTCCCATTTCCAAACGGGTATTGGTAGACTTTGTAGCTTTCCCGCCGGAAACCGGCGCTCTGCTTTAACTTGTTGGCACGTTAAACATTGCGCCACAAACTCCCCAATATCTCTTTTCATACCCGGCCACCAATAGTGCTCCCTCAAGTCTTTGTACATTTTAGTGCCGCCGGGGTGTATGCTATAAGGAGATTGATGCGCTTCTTGCATGATCATCCTTCGTAACTCATCATCCTTGGGCACACACCATCGATTTCGAAATCGAAGTGCGCCATCAACTCCAATGCCAAAGTCTTCGGCATTGCTATTCTCAACTTCCCCTCGTATCTTTTGAAGATAAGGATCCGAGGCTTGAAGATCCTTGATTCTTTCCAATATGGTCGGTTGCACAATTAATGCAGCAAGTGTAGCCAGCACTTCCGGCGCTACCACTTCCAACCCGAATCGTTGCATCTCCTTTTGCAATAGTGGTTGAGGCGTAATTGCCGTCGCTAAGTTCTCCGCCGATTTTCTACTCAAGACATCGGCCACGACATTGGCTTTTCCCGGGTGGTATAATATGGTGACATCATAGTCCTTTAACAACTCTAACCACCGCTGCTGTCGCATATTCAACTCTTTTTGGGTGAACAAGTACTTTAGACTCTTGTGATCGGTGTACACCTCACAATGTTCACCATACAAGTAATGCCTCCAAAGCTTTAGCGCGAAGATCACCGCGGCTAACTCGAGGTCGTGAATCGGGTAGTTCTTCTCATAACTCTTTAATTGGCGCGATGCATAAGCAATGACCCGCCCATTCTGCATTAATACACACCCGAGACCAACATA
>NC_033629.1:4156088-4157742 GCF_001540865.1 Ananas comosus
CCGGATAAGATGTCCCGGTTGGCCACACTTGAAACACTTGCCATCGCGCTGCGGGCAAGTCGACACCTTGTGCTCACCTCCACAAATAACACATCGAGGTGGTCTCCAATTCCTCGCCTGTTGTCGGGGATACCGAGGGGGTTTCTTAGCATTTGGCCGGCCCCCGGCATCGCCCGCTGTTCTCTTCTTGCCTTTGTCCTTCGACTCGGCAATAGCTTCCCTTTCTTCACGTACATGGGCGCTACCGTGCTCCGCCCACAAAGCTCGATCAAAGACCTCCGCAAAGGTCGACAACTTCAGAATCTGCACCTTTTCATAAATCCGGGGTTGGAGTCCTCGCAAGAACCAATCCGCCCGGTCCCGATCATCACGAACAACGTCGGGAACGCAGTCTATAATGTGGGAGAACTCTTGCTCGTACTCTCCCACCGATCGATCGCCCTGTCTCAACTTGTGGAACTTTTCCTGTAGCCTCCGCTTCACCGTGTCGGGGAAGTAGTTTGCGAACACCGCTCTCTTGAACTCTTCCCACAGCATAAGCGGAAGGTCGATAGGACGATCCCGCTTCACTCGCTTCCACCACACCTTTGCCGCTTTCTCAAGACAATGGGTGGCGAGGTACACTTTGTCTTTCTCTGAGGTATTTAGGTCCTCGAAGAGCGTCTCCATCGAGTCGATCAATGACTCCACAACCGCCGGCTCCACCAAACCGCCTTCAAAGGTAGGTGGATCGAACTTCTTGAATTGTATAAGCGCCGCCAACGTGCGCTCTCGCTCCGCTTCTACCGCCGCACTATCGGGATTTGAGGTTCCCGATCCGGCCTGTAAGGTATCGGACTTCTAAAACTATGAAGTTACGGTTTACATGAGGCTAGGAAGCCGTTTGAATGGTTCGGTGAAGCTCGGAAGCGTTCGGGCACTTCGGTGCGCATAGGCGCGAAAACGAGACCCGAAAGGCTATGTTGGGCCGTGACTAAATCCGGCATTAGCGTGGGTGAAAAGATGATGAAAACATGCTTGAAAACATGTTTGGAGAGTCTCGGTTCGATTTGAAAAGAAACGGAGGTCAAACGAGCGAAAACGAGCGAAAACGGAGTGAAAAAGGATAAATGCTGAAAATGCTGAAAAATTGGCTAAGTCTGGAATTCTGGCCTTTCGGGGACCGGTCTCTCACCGCAAGGACCGGTCTCAGAACCCCGAAAATGCCCAGTTTGGGCTGATGGCAATGTTGTAAATTGGGGGAAGTTGGCTAATGTATAGGGCTCTTTCTTCTTCCCTCTTTTACACCACCACACACACATAATGTTTGAGAGAGGAACTCCTCCCTCTCTCTAGAATGCTCTCTCCCTCTCTCTAGAAGTGGATCAAAAGGAGGAGAGATTGGTGGAGAAGGAGACAAGGAGATGGAGCTTCATCCTCTTCATCTTCTTCCTTGAGTTTGAAGCTTAGATGAGGTAAGCTTCTTGAAGCTCTAATGGTAGATCTTCATGGCTATGGTTATATGCTCTAAGAATGGATTTAGTGGAACCCATTGATGCTAAATAGATGGTTTATGCTTGATTCATGAGATGAATTGGAGTATTTTGCTATAATTGCATCTAGGGCTCCAAAAAGAGGGCTTTTGCTTGTGAGGGGTTTTGATCTCAATTGACCC
>NC_033629.1:4157767-4166659 GCF_001540865.1 Ananas comosus
ATCGCTCGGGAGCGACTTTTGACGGCGCAGAGTAGACAGAGGAGCTACGCTGATCGACGGCGGCGAGACTTGGAGTTCCAAGTCGGAGACCATGTTTTCTTAAAGGTCTCGCCAACTAGAGAAATAAAGAGATTTGGGATTCAGAAAAAGTTGAGTCCCCGTTTCATTGGACCGTATGAGATCTTGGAGTGTGTAGGTCCGGTAGCGTATCGACTTGCTCTACCACCGAACCTATCTGGCGTGCACAACGTCTTTCATGTATCGATCCTTTGAAAGTACATTCATCATCCAGCTCATGTTTTGGGAACTATACAAGTGGAGCTGCGCGAGGATCTGAGCTTCGAGGAGCAACCCGTGAAGATTTTGGCTCGCGAGGTGAAAAAGCTACGGAATCGGGATGTTCCGTATGTGAAGGTTCTTTTGAGCAACCACGCGGAGCGTGAGGCCACGTGGGAGTTGGAAAGCGCACTACGGGAGCACTATCCCCATCTCTTTCAGATGGATACTTGAGGTACCTTGCTTGATTTGAGTTTCACGGACGAAACTCCTTTTTAGGAAGGGAGAATGTAACACACTGGACCTTTGCAAATTGCGAGGTTCAAGTGTTTAATTTGTGTGTCGAGCTTTTTCAGACTTTTTGGAAGGTCGTAGACAGTATTCCGACCTATGGCTCGCATCCCGAGAATTGTGGTTTTAAGCTTGGTACCAAAAATCCAAAAATTGGATTCATTCGACAGCTCTCGGGTTAGCCTCAGCAGGGTGCTGTACCGATACAAGGTTGATGGCTGTACCGGTACAGGGCTGATGGTTGTACCGGTACAAGGCTGGTCTTGTACAGGTATAAGGGCAGTTTTCCAGCAGACCTGCAGCTCGAGTTTGGCAGTTTCGTGGGCCTTGTACCGGTCCAAGGTTGCAGATTTTGAGCAGTTTGAACTGCAGAGGGCTTTTTGCGTTTGTAGCACTTCTATAAGTGCACCCCACGCCCCTTAGGGCCTCCCCTGTGCTGAGACCAGCAGGAGTTGAGGTAGGAGGAGCTCTCTCTCCCTTCTTTTGCATTTTTACTCCTTTTGCTTGGTTTTTATTGGGTTTTCTCTCCTCTATTGCATCTTGGTGGCTTCTCCACCATTGTTGATGGCTTAGAGCTTGGAGAGGAGCTAGTGGCTGCGGAGATCTTCAACATCACTTGGATTGGAGCTAAGTTTGGAGCTTCTTGAGAGGTTAGAGACTCGATTTGTCCCTTTGATCCTTGATTTGAGGTTTTTGTGAGATCAAACCCTAGAAATAGAAATTTAGGGTTTATTTGGGTATTTTCGTTTTAGGGCATTTGAGGCTTGATTCCTTGAATTAGAACCTTCCTCTAGATTGGATTGGAAGGGTTCTAACCTCCTTTTTGAGCTTGTGAAGAGATTTTCCATAAGAGGTGAGTTTTTGCCCTTAGTATGAGATGGTTAATGTTTGAGCTATTGATTGTTCGTTTCATTCGAATAACGCTTGTTCCTACATCCTTAGGGTATTAGGAGACTAGAGGACATCCTCGTTAGAGCAAACGAGTTTCGTTGTCATCGGTGGGTTTGGCTTCTTTGAAATGGGAGGAAATTCCTCCTATGCTGTTAAATGCTTTCATTTACCACAAGTTCATGCATATTCATGTTTAGTAGCATTTATGAGAATTTTTGGAATGCTTAGAACTCATAAGTTATGCATCAAGAAAATTTACTCTATATAGTAGAGAGAGACAATGTGCCTTGTTAATATGCATGCAGCGAACATTCTATAAGATGGTAGGAAATCAAGTTTCTTGCTTCGATTTTGACTAGAATTATAAGTGCTTGAACTTAGTATCCATGTTGGGACAAAATGAGCCATAGTGTCATAAAGAGGCACTTGGCCGAGAGAATTATTAAACTGCAACATAGAGGCTTGATAATAGGCCACGTTGACATCAACTATATTCCATATTTAAGATATGATGAAATAGTGACTTGGCCACGATGACATTTATTATATTCCATGTTTGAGACATGACGACCTAGAGATAGGCCTATGAGATTGGTGACATATTCCATGTTATTAGACATGAGGACTTGGTACTTGTGACAGATCGTTTGACTACTTGCCATTGTGCTCATTCGCACATGCTTGTGAGGGTCGCTCCCTACAAGCCGGCACTCCGGAGATAGCCATCGCGATTCATATTCGCCGTGCGGGATTGGGCGCCGAAGTGGATTGCCGTGGGCCAGGCTCATTCCTAGGGTGGGGATGATGACTACCACGGGGCCATTAGGCTCGGCACCGGCCAGACAGCCTACGGGTGGGTCTCAGGGCCTTAGACAGCCTTCGGGTGGGTCTCTTCAGATTTGACTTCGAGTATTCATGATGACTTAGTTTACTACTTGGACATTGACTAGAATAGTAAACAACGGAACTTTACTATTTCGCATTGTGAACATTATGATAGTTGGAGACTTTTACTTCATGCATAGTTGCTTCATACTTATGCTAATTATGCTAAGTAGAGCTATCATGTTGTAGTAAGTTACGTTTTTACTTACCTTTCGCTTTTCTACTTTTATAGTCACTGACATCTTTTGTAGCTTTGGGCCTCGTGGTGCATTCACTGAAGTCAGTAATTGCCCACTGGGAACTATTTTTAATAGTTCTCACGCCCCTGTTCTATGGTTTACTTTTCAGAGCCTTCGGCACCGGCGGAGGCACGGGATCGCGGCAAAGGGATCGCTTAGCTGGCTAGCGAGGAGCGGTACTTTGCCTAGGTGGTTTACTCTTTCTTTTTATAGTTGAGAGAGTGAGAGGTTTTATATCCAAGTATAGAGACCACCTATGTATCTACCTATGGCATTTGTATCTGGGATTTTCTTGTATCACTTTATGTTTTATTTAGTGGATTTACAGTTTTATCCTTATCCCTTGTTGTAGCATTTAGACCTTTTTTTTATGCTCTGATACTCCTAGATGTCTTTTATTATTGCTTTTATTATTGTTGTTTTTAGACGCCTTATATGTTTTAGACATATGGCGGGTCTGGGCACGTGCCGGGCGGGCTTCAGCTGGGTCCCGGGGCGTGACAACAGCCCTCACTGGGCGTTCTGCACGCGGAGGGACCGGTCTCCCCGACCAAGGACCGGTCCTCGAGAGCTCTCTCAGACAGCACGCGTTCGGGAACCGGTCTTTCCCTGAGGGACCATTCCCCAGGAGACCGGTCTGCCCACCAGAGACCGGTCCCCGAGAGCTTGTCTCGCGGGACTTAGCCGATTTTCGGCCATTTCCGCTAGGATCACCTACGGGGTCCGGTCCTTCCCTGACCAGGGACCGGTCGCACCAGCGACCCCAGCCTCTGCTGATGGGACCGGTCTCTCCAACCAGAGACCAGTCCCCGAGGGCAACTTCAGCCCAATAATGCAATTTGCATGATTTGCCCTCGTGGACTCCATTCCAATGCACTTCTTGGATTTTGTGCATCCTAAGCCTTTCCAAAGCTTATCTAATCGACCATTAGTTGATTCTGGACGAGGTGCAACTCTCGAATTTCGAGAATTCATATCGTTACATTCTTCCCTCCTTAAAAAGAGTTTCGTCCTCAAAACTCACTCACTTCTGACCCCTCTTTATTCCTCGATCTACTTCTCGAGTACTCAAGGGTTCCAATGCACTTTGCACTTCGAAGCGGCCTTTACTCTCATCGAACTCGTCTAAAGGCCAACTACGAGGAAAGTGAGACCACGTTTACTCACATTTTTCCACTTGCAACATCAAAAGCGCATTACCACTTTACAAACCTCGGGGGTAGTGTGGGTCAACACTCATGACCCCACACACTAACATCACTAGCCACTCGGCTAAAGAAGGACCTATTCCTTCGCGGTTCTAGCGAACATCATCACCGTTCGAGATCAGGGCTACCCTTTTATCCCAGTGGTGTGGATCCAGCAAGATCGCATCAACTCGATGAATGATCCACCACCACAGCTCCATGTGCACAGGTAGACCCTCTCGACTTACTCAAATACTCACCAGGTGGCACTTCACTACTTTGGCTATTTGAGAGCCCGATACCACCTTATCATCTTATTTATACCATCTCATTCTCATCTATCACGAGATGACATTCTCTCGTGCATCTCAGATTCTCAATCCTCTTGAGAGCATCATCCTCAACTCCAACTTTTCACGTGGCTATCCATTATCCAAGTGTCTCCTAGAGACCACTTTGCTTTCTCTTTATCCTTTAATATTGTAGGCCACATCCAACACTACAAGCCACGTCCAACATCACACGAACCCTTCGTTCGCTGATCTAAGCCCAACTCATTAATAGAGTTCGCGGCTTCACCAATCGCCGTTTTCCTCAAGTAGACCCAAAAGGTCACCATTCCTACGTAGGCTAGTAGCCTAACTCATCTCAACGACGCCTAGCGTCTCTCACTCGCGAGCGCAGACCCGATCAACATTCTCGAGCGACATTCTCATTGGAGAATTCGCACACACCCCAAACAGGAGCATCCAAGTCCCCAAACCCCGTCAAGTCCTCGAGTCGGGTCACCACACACTCGGCGTACTATCGATCTCACGATCCGACGTGCGGCATTCCACGCACTCGGATCTAAGCTCGGACTACCGTCCTGGCCAAAACTCTCCGCCCTACCTATAGGTATCGGGCCGCTGTCTCTCACAGCTGACTGCGCCTGCCCAAAGGGCCCAGGCTCCACAGTCCACAAATGGTCCAGGCACGGGTCGTCCCCAAGCACCACCCGCCAACGTCGTCCTACATGACATGCTCTACAGAGCTACACACTCTATCGGCTCTTAGGCACCTAGTGTGAGCCACCAGCCCCTACGAGTGATCCATAGCCCGCTTCACACTTGGCCCTGCTGAAGTGCTACTGCCCACTCACTCGACCGGCTGAGTCATAACCGCACTCCACGAGTATCTATACTCGAGCGCTCTACGCCTCTATAGCGTCTCATACGAAGTCTGGCATCAGGCAACTTAGCCTATGCGCACCGACCACGCGAGCAACAACTCGTCCACCTCAATTCGAGGTACTACTAGGCCCACAGGCCAAGCTCGGCGCTAATCGACCAATTTCGCAACAGTGGTTCATCACCATTGTCCGATCTATCGAATCCGCATCCGAAACACTCTTGGAATATTCGGGTGTCCTAAAACATCAAGGCTCAACTCTCGCAATTTCTAATCCATTGCTTCGAGAGTCCTTTCACCATTCGATTTCCATTGCGAGCCTCGTTTCTTTTCCAAAATCACCACTAGCCATTCGCTAGTGTCACTTGACTCTCTACCTGCTCCAGCAGGCGCTGTACTCAGCATGCTCGGGTGCCTACCAACCCGACCACTTGGTCCCTACTATGCAATGTAATAATAGTAGCAACTGACCAACGATGAATGCATGCTATGCAACAACTTGAGATCATGCAGAAGTATACATTTGCTGAATTAACTCATACCTATCACGACGTCGTCAGCAACCGCAGACACAGATACTTGGGTCGCTTATCCATGGCCACTTGGCGCTCTTCGCGATCCCTCTGGTTGCAACGTCCTCAACGGCTGCTCCCCTGACCATGCCACAGGTGGCACACCTGCAGGCTGTCCCGGAGAGGAATAGGCCGTCGCCAGTGTCAAGGCTCGGCCATCACCCTGCGGACACTCATCCCGCACATGGCACGGCAGCCCACATTTGAAGCACTTGCTCTCTCGCTGTTCACACTGTTGTGGGAAATGAGGGCCCCCACAAATCACACATCTCGCCGATGACCAAATGTGATACGTCCCCGGAGCTTGAGATCAAGAGCACGACTTCACGGAGGTCTGCTGGGAACTTGACTGACCATCATGACCACTCACTGGTTGTCATTTTCCCTTTTTCTTGTAGTGCTCCTCGCGCTTCTCCCGCAGGAATTCATTACCTTGCTCTATCCACAAGGCCCGATCCAGGACTTCAGCAAAAGTCTGCAACTTAAGCACCTGCAATGCCAGGTACAAGTCTGGCCGAAGTCCCCGCACAAAGCAGTCAGCCTTGTCCTTGTCATTCCGCACCACGTTTGGGATGCAATGCACGATACGAAAAAATTCCCGCTCGTATTGCCTGACCGTGCAGCTTCCTTGTCGAAGCTTAAGGAACCTCTCCTTGAGCTTTCGCTTTTCACTATCGGGGAAATAAGAGAGAATACCAATCCCCGAAACTCTTCCCAAGTCATAAGAGGGAGACTAGGCGGTGAATCCCGCTTGACGCCTTTCCACCATATCTTCGCCGACTGTTTGAGGTAATGCGCGGCTAGGTTTACCTTGTCTCGCTCCAACGTGTACAGATCCTCGAAGAGTGTTTCCGTGGAATCGATCCACATCTCAACGACCCACGGATCTGTATCCTCTCCATCGAAGGTAGGCGGATCAAATTTCTTGAAAGCCATGAGGGCCGCTAAAGCTCGCTCCATCTCCGCTGCTACCTCCGAACTAACAAAAGTCGGGTCGCCTGACCCCGACGAAAACAGCTCCGCCGCGACTCCCGGCTGTCCTCGACCAGCCATAGCTGGTGCTGCCACCAGCTGATCCACCGCTTCCTGGAGTCTTTTTATTTGCTCCTCCTGGCGCGAAGCAGCCTTCTGTTGCCGCTGCACCACATCAGCTTGTTGCCGCATCACTCCAATGAGTGTGGCCAACTGATCACGAAGCTCCGAGTCTCCGCTCGCGTCGGTTTGCTCATGGGCACCACTTGTCCTCTCCCGCGCCGATCTGGACGAAGATCGCCTACGCGGTGCCATCGTTTCCTGAAACAGGACAACTCGATTAGCTCTCGACCAACTCGGGTCGAACACGTGACGACTAACTTGGCTCAAAAGCCAATCAAGCGAAAGTCAAACAAGGACGTCTATTCTCGTCACTCGGCTTTATGTTGTGCGCGCCCAACATAAACGCACTCGGTTGAGAATAAACCATATCTTGAGTCTACCTCTAATATCCGTCTTAGAGGTTATGACACGACCCAATCCATTACCTTTCGCCATAATGCATAAGTCCTCGTCTCTCACGAGCCTTATTCTCCTATGGTTTCACTATCCTAGGGTCTCCTAAGTCTGTCTAAACCATTTTTCCCATTTTCTACTTTATGCTCTGATACCATCTTATCTATCACGCCCCGCGACCTACCGCCAATTTGGACCGGTCGCGGCGCCGACGACCGAACGGACCGGGGTTTCCCCTGTACGTGGACAGAGTCTCCCCAGTACGTTCTAGACGTCGTGTAATAGGCTGAAACTTGATTAGAAGCTAATTGTGATCAAAGTGGGCACAATAATGTTAAAATGGAAATTAAAGACTTCTAAACTGAATTAGAAGCTTGAGATCAGTCATTGGCACACTCTGGAAGTGTGGGAATAGATACAAGTGGAAAAGAAGTGACAAAAGAACTCCAATTGCCATGCTAACTCGAATGCTGAATTTTGTAGTCGATTTGGTCGAAATGAACCATATGATGTCAAAATGAAAAGGAATTGCTTCCAAATTAAACTGTTAGCTTGTGAAAGTCCCTTGGCATGTTTCGGAAGTGTTCGTGTTGAAATCGGAGCAAAAACAGAAGATTTGAAATTTTCTGTAAAGAACGGGACTGAGAAATTAGCAGAAAATGCACGGTGTCAGAAAATTATGAAAATTGGCAGAGATGTCAGGAACATTTTTATGAGGCTAGATTTGAAGTTTCAGATTTTTCTGACACCTGTAGAGAGAGAAATAGCATTTGGAAGTTATCGGATAAAGATTGCAGTTCGGTACAGTTCGCAGTGACCAAACGGGGTCGAAACTGAAATGTTAAAATTTCTTTGGACTTTTTAAGTAAAACCGAACATGCCTGTCAAATTTAAGCTCAAATGGACTTTTAGAAGAGCCTACAAAAGGTATCTAATCCGTGCGACTAAACGGATTAGTCGAGGGGCATTATGGTAATTATTACCAAGTTAGATGGAATTGCACTAAGTTCCCTGCCAGGGAGCTCCATCCTTATCTCCTCCATCTTCAGCATCCATATGTAGAGAGAAGAAGAAGAGAAAAGAGAAGAAGAAGAAGAAGAAAAAGAAAGGTGAGAAATTTTATTCCTCTCTCTCTCTGCTGGCTATGTCCCTCCCCCTTGCTCTTTTTCCCTGCTGCTGGAAACAGCAGCAGCAGCACCAATTTTTGCTGCTGCTGCAGGCAAGAGCAGCAGCAGCAGCAGCTCTTGCTGCTACTGCAAACAGGAGCAGCAGCAGCAGCAGCAGCAGTAAGAACAGCAGCAGCAGCTCAGCAGGAGCTGCTGAGCTTCAGCAGCAGCAGCTCAGCAGGAGCTGCTGAGCAGCAGCAGCTTCAGCAGCAGCAGCTTGTGCAGCAGCAGTAACAGCAGCTGCTGGAGCAGCAGCAGCCAGCAGCAGCAGTAGCACCAACAGCAGCAGCAGCTAAAGCAGCAGCTGCAGCAGTCAACAGCAGCAGTGGCAGCAGCTTCAGCAGGAGTAGTAGCAGCAGCAGCAGCTTCAGCAGCAGCAGCTGCCCTGCAAGAAAAGAAAGAAAAGAAAGCAAGAAAGAAAGGAAGAAAAGAAAGCAAGAAAGAAAGAAAAGAAAGAAAGAAGGAAAGGAAAAGAAGTGAAAGAGAGATGCAAAATAAGTTAGGATTTCTATAAAAACAGGGTTTAAATGAAAACTGACCCTGGCAATGCACTTTTGCAAAATAAGAGTCCTGATGCGAAATTGACCGCGTCTAAACCAAATTGAGGGTAAAAGAAACGCGTTGGCGAAGTCGGTTCGGCAATCCGACGAACCTACGCAAAGATACCACCAAAAGAAGGTTTTCGGCTATAGTTGCCGCTTTATATAGCATTGAAATGCTAACTTGT
>NC_033629.1:4166759-4171335 GCF_001540865.1 Ananas comosus
TTTTAGGGTTTCACCATGAGAGGAGGTTGAAGCTTTCATTCAAGCTTCACCATTTCACTCATGCCATGGTCTTGATCTCAAAAGAAGCAAAAAGAAAGCTTCAAATACTCTAAAGGTTCTATAAAAACCATTCTTGGCCTAATCCAAACCCTAGTTTGGGATTTACCATGATTAGGGTTCAAAGCTTACCTTATAAGCTCTCATTTTCCAAGCTAAAGATGAGGGAGAGGGAGTTCCTTCACTCCTTCTTCTTCTTCTTCTCCACTTTCTTCTTCTTCTTTTCCTTCCTTTTTTTTGTCTTCTTCTTCTCCTTCTTGTCTTCTAGAGAGAGAAAGAGAGATGAGAGGTGATGAAAGGGTGAGAATGAGAGAAATATCTCATTTGCCCTCATACATAGCTCAATGGGTTGCAAAATTGCAGTTAAACCCCTCAACTTTTACTCTTTCACACTGTCTGGACTGGGCAGATTTCGCATGCGGGGACCGGTCCCCCGACTAGAGAGTCGGGGGACCGGTTCCCGAGAGCTCCCCCTGCGCAGCCAGAGCTGCCGCGCGCAGTGCGACCGGTCTCTCTTTGGGGGACTGGTCTTCGAGGGACCGGTCTCTCAGGTAGGGATCGGTTCCCGAAGCCTGCCTTCTCAGGACTTAGTTGATTTTTCAGTTTTCTCAGTTTTCACGCGTTCGGGGACCGATCTCTCCTTCAGGGACGGGTCCCCGAGAGCACAAAACCTGCAGAATGCGTATTTTGAATCTTTAAGCTCTCGACGACCTCCAAGCACTTTTGCTCATTTTAACGCCTTCGGACTTTTCGAAGTGTACCATCCTCGCACTTTGGTCAATTTGACTAAAGTTCGATATTTATTTTCCGAACTTTCGGTATATTACAGAGAAGATGAAAATCCATCCTTGAGCTTCAATCTCCACCAAAACCCTCTCTTTTGGGAGAGATTTAGAGAGAAAATGGAAGGTTTCTCTTTCTCCCTATCCAAGCGTGTGTGCGTGTATGGCGTGCGGGTGTGTGGGGCTGCACGGTTGAGGGAGAGAAGAAGAAAAGGGATTAAATTCCTTTTTACAAATCAGCCCCTCAACTATTACACTATTCACCTCGGGCAGCAGTTTAGCAGTTCGGAACAGTTGGAGCCCTTCTGAATGTCCGTTTGGGCTCAAATTTGACAGGCAGACTCGATTTAACGTACCGAGTAAGAATATATCTTAAGTTTTCAGTTTCGACCTCGTTTGGTCACTGAAAACTGTACCGAACTGTAATCTTTATAAGATAGCTGTCGGATTTTATTTCTCACTCTACCGGTGTCAGAATGATATGAAACTTTAAATCTAGCCTCATAAAAATATTTTTGACTTATCCTCCAATTTTTATAATTTTTTGAGATTGTGCATTTTCTGCTAATTTATCTGTCATGTTTCTAACAGAAAATTCTAGATCTTCTGTTTTCATCCCAATTTCAGCACAAGTCACTTCTGACTTATGTTTTATTTCTATAAATCCAATAAAAATAGTTTCTCATACTATTTTTATTTATTTTTATTTTTATACCAAAATCTGGTATGTTACATCATCCAACCTCTTTATTTATCGTCATATTGTTATTTTTGAATAATTAATTTTTGATGATTGGAATGGATACTATTAAAAATCTGATTTGTTTTGATCTAATTTTTGTCATATGAACTATTTAATTTTATGTCTTATATCCTTCGTATGATTTAGTTACATATAATAAGACAGCGGAAACTTACAAATCGGATAGCCAACGTATCCGGGAACTCGAATCGGATCGGATTGCTTGTTTTACAAGCCTTCTTGGATCGTCCTTGTCTCGATGCTTCTGGATCTCTCACGTTTCTCGCCTTCTCCCATGCGTACGCTCTACGTCACGGAACGGATCGCCTTATATCACGGAACGGATCGGATGCGCGTCACGGATGCCAATCGAAGAGGGCTACCAGAGTCCTCTTCTATGTCCACACTCCAAAACCCGTCCTCTTCTATGTCCACACTCCAAAACCCCAGGAACGTAGGTGAAAATCCCAGAGAGAAAGAAGATCGAGAGAGAGAAAGAGGAAGATTTTCGTGGATTATCGAATTAAAACGTATTCGATCGTCTCTTTACAGGAGAGAAAGGGGGCGTATATATAGAATAATGGAACCCCTAAATATCCTGAATCTCATATAGATTAGGATAAGGATCAGGATATCTATTAACATATAATAGATATCCACTAGCAGATACGTTTCTTAACTGATAAGAAACATATGATTCATTCTTATCCTAAACTTATTAGGATAAATCATGATCCAATCCACGTCTTATGTGGATCGGGTTAAATCATAACCCGCCAATGTGGACACACCACATGGCAACAAGTTGCATATATTTCACATATCCTACATACTTATTGGAATGCCTATTACATGTTTGATAAAATGCTTAAGAGAGAGCGAATTCCCTTTTTTTTTCTCTAACTTTGATCTATCTGATTGTCAATTGTAAAATTTATGTTTCTACATATAGGTTATGGGGACTCTAGAATCTATCTAGATATTATCAAACATCTAATGTCAACCAAATTGTCACATACCAGATTTTGGTATAAAAATAAAAATAAATAAAAATAGTATGAGATACTATTTTTATTAGAATTAGAGAAGTAAAACATAAGTCAGAAATAACTTGTGCTAAAATCGGATTGGATACAGAAGATTTAAAATTTTCTATTGGAAACGGGACAAATAAGTTAGCGGAAAATGTACAGTCTCAGAAAATTATGAAAATTGGAGGATAAGTCAGAAATATTTTTATGAGGCTAGATTTAAAGTTTCATATTTTTCTGACACCCGGAAGGTGGAAAATAAAATCCGACAATTTATCTGCTAAAGATTACAGTTCGGCACAGTTTTCGGTGACTAAACGGGGTCGAAACTGAAAACTTAAGATATATTCTTACTCAGTACATTAAACCGAGCTTGCCTGTCAAATTTGAGCTCAAACGGACATTCAGAAGAGCTCCAACGAAAATTATCAGATTTCAAGCTGCCCGGGATGAATAGTATTTGAAGGGTTATTATGAAGAAGCTGTTGCTTCTTCTTCTCCTTCGGCCGCACACCACACACGCACACGACCCACATACACACGCATGGAAAGGGAAAGAGAGACCTTCCTTTCTCTCTCTAAATCTCTCCCAAAATTAAAGAAATTGGTGGAGATTGAAGCTTGGAGGAAAGTCATCTTCTTCATCTTCCTCTTTAGCCATTGGAGAGCAAGCTTTGAAGGTAAGCTTTAAGAGCTTTAATGGCATCTCTCTCTAGTTTGGGTTTTAAGCACTAAGAATGGATTTAGAGCTATTCTAGCATGGTAAATAGATAATTGTTGCTCAAATCATGGATCAATTTAGTGATTTCTTGCCTAGTAGTAAACCTAGGGCTTGAAATGAGCTTTTTAAACTCTCTCATGGTAGATCTTTAGAGCCTTAATTATATGCTCTAAGAATGGATTTAGAGAAATCCTAGGATGCTAAATAGATGGTTAATGCATGATTCATGAAGCTAAATAATAGGTTTTTACCTAGTTGTAATCTAGGACTCAAAAATGCTAGTTTTGTAAATATGAGGGTTTGATCTCATTTGACCCTCTGTAAACCTAATTGCTAGGTAAACGAACGCGTTGGCGAAGTCGGTTCGGCTATTCGTCGAGCCGTTGCGAAGTTATTAAAGAAACGGACGTTTAGGCTTCGTTTCCGCCTGGAGGGCCGAGGCGACATCGTAAACTCATGAAAATGGATTTGAAGCACCGTGGCACATAACCGAAGACCTTTAATTTTTGGATCGTGGATTGGAGGCCGTTCAGGTGGTCGCGCGAAGGATCGGGCCAAACCGGGTGCCGGGTGTCGCGGGAGGCCGATTGCAAGTGACTACAAGCAATCGGAACGCGTTAAGAGGTGGGTTGTGCTTATCGAAGCGACTAGGTCGCCTTCATACCAAAGTGTAGTGTGTTTCACTATTGATGCATGGTGGTAGTAAAAATGCTAAGTAAGAATGCATGATAAATATGCTAAGAAATGTATGCATGTGATAGATGTTAATTGTAAATGCATAGAAAGTATGCTAAGTGAATATAAGGGCTAAAAGAATGCATATTGACATAATATAAGAATGCTAAGTAAATGCAAGTGAAGTATGCTAATGAATGCAAGAGCTAAATGCTAAATGAGTATGTAAGACATATGTTAGATAAATGCATGAGTTAAATGCCAAGTAACATGAACTAGATGCATGTTTTAGAAATGGATGCATGATTGAAATGCTAATAAAGAATGCATGAGATATGTGTTAAGTAAGAATGCATGAGTTGTAAGTTAAAGTGTAAATCGATGATCATTTGAGAAGAACATAAGTATGTCCATGAGATGCTAAAGAATATATGCATGATTCATATTATGAGAATATGTTAGAATGACATGAAGGTTGAACTTGAGTCAATGAACTCTAAGTAAAATAAAGAACTCAATAAATGTGGCATGTAAAGAATTCTAAGTATAAATAACTAGAATGATGAGT
>NC_033629.1:4171360-4173823 GCF_001540865.1 Ananas comosus
CAGGGGCGTAGCATCCATAGTTTAGCGCCTCACGAGGACAGAGATACGCGGTTACCGAGTCGGTCTACTTAGGGGATGTAAGGAATGAAAAAGGAATCAAGTTGTAATAATCATGTTAAATCGGTTGGTATTGTGGGAAGTTTTAACGTGAAAGCTAATGTACAGAA
Organism: Ananas comosus; assembly: GCF_001540865.1. Classification (NCBI taxonomy): domain Eukaryota; kingdom Viridiplantae; phylum Streptophyta; class Magnoliopsida; order Poales; family Bromeliaceae; genus Ananas; species Ananas comosus. The sequence continues at coordinate 4,171,528 of NC_033629.1, forward strand.
TCAAATGAGAATTTGTGATGTAAAAATGTATGAAGATGGTGAAATTGCATTAAATAACATTAGGGGGAGTGGCGTTTATGTTTGTTTCTGATACCATTCCATTATTGCAAATCTTGATTGAAATGTCATTCGTAGTTTGGAACTTTCAATTGTACTTGAGCTTGTTAGCCTTGAACGTCTAGAGGGGGACTCTGTCTCGCGAGTACAGGAAAAATCTGTCGCGTTCGGGCGGTTTGTGACGTTGCCCGGATCTGACCAAAAGAGGCGGGGCTCGGCGGTGACCGATATCCTGGCGCCAATGGAGAGAAATTTGAGAAAAAATATTTTAAAAAATATTTAAAAATATTTGAGAAAAAATATAGGTGGAAAATAAAAAAAAAATATTACTAAAAAAAATATATGCTTCTATATTGAGGAAAACATTATAGGTGGAATGCATGAGAACGAGATAGCCGAAATATGATAATACCAAAAAACGATATGCTCTAAGTTATGGTGTGATAAGTCATATGATGAGATTAAGAATTGATACCGCTAGATGAATTAATACGTGGGAAATATAGTTAAAGATATGTTTCATACTTTAAAAAGGGTAATAATATTTTTGACTACGTTATTTATGTGATAAGTATTATGATAATGATAAGATTATAATTCATAAATATTTTATGTGAGGGTATTAAGATTGCTTTATGTTTGAGACACACTTAAAGAATGGTCTTTAGGGTATACTTGTAAATATTGAATATTCTTGCTTAAAAAATTTCAAAAAATGTATATTTAATTAACGTTACTTTTCCTTGAGCGCGTATGTGAAAATTTTGTTAGAAATCATTCTACGGCTTGTGTATGGGCGCATTATTTAGAATATTAGTAATATTTGCTTAAAATATTTTTAAAATTATGTGTTATTTAATTAGACGATTTAGTTTTGATTGGGCGGATATTCACAATTTTTAGCAAATATGTAACGTTTTTTTATAGTGCGCCAAATTTTAAAGTACGTCGTTAAAATTTGAATCCTATCACTCTCACGTAGAGAAAATGCTAACTATCATTGAATTAAATTTTAGAATTATCAAATTTGGGAGTATACTTGTTTGAAGGACCGATTACATTTAAAAATTTATATTATTGAGGTATTAGTTGATTGACGAGTTATTACGTTGATCAAATAAAATGTTGAAGAATAAAAGCATGTGATACGAGATATATATTAATTCTACGTAATTACGTGATTGGCAGATATTAGTTAATAGAAGGTAAATTTAATTTTATGTATTATATGATTGGCGGGTATTACATTTTATTTATCAAATTTGCGAGTATTAAATTTTGGCGGACATTACAAATTTAAAATTTAATTTTGAGTATTACGTGATTTGTGAGTATTACGTTTGAGAAAGGGCATTACGTAGAAAGAAAATATTTGAGAAAACGCGTGGATGCGGATATTACGTTAAATAAGAGATAAATTTAATTTTACGTATTATATGATTGGCAGGTATTACATTATATTTGAGATAAATTTAATTTTACGTATTATATGATTGGTGGGTAGGAAGGAAATATTTGAGAAACGCGTAGATAGGAGATAACGGATATGAAGGGTATTATTGTCACAAAAAGTGACAGATACTTTTATTTTCAATCGTTAGATAAGATCTAATGGCAAAAATTAATATCTTTATTTGCGAATAAATTATTATTTAGTGAATTATTTGAAATAATTGGTTGAAAATTACTGGACATGAAAATATTAATAAAAAGAATAGAGGTATTTTTGGAAAGAGGAAAATATTTAAAACTCACGCTTTTATAAGTAGTATAGAAACTACCATTTAGGATAAATTTTAAGTTACAGTGATATTAATACCCACAATAATTTACTATTGTATTATCTTAATTTACTAATGTATTATTTTTTCGCCACATTAAACTTATTAATCGGGAACCCTTATTGGTTCAAAATATTAATATTTAAAAATATTAATGCATAATTAAAGAAAATGATATTAATAGTTATAATAATTTACTGTTGTATTTTCTTCCCGCCGCATCGCGTGGGTCCCGTACCTAGTCTATTCAAAAAAACTTTGAATCTGGGATCCTGAGAGGGTACGGCAGGGCCCTCCATGTTCTGCGCGAGCGAGGGTGGGCGCGGGCGCGAGCGGAGGCGGCTGGGTGAGGGCGCTGGCGTGGGCGGGCGAGTGCGAGCTGGCGTGGGCGCTAGCCGGCGCGGATGCGAGCCGGTGCCCGCGCGTGGCTTTTTTTTTTTTTTTTTTTTTTTGTGTTC
>NC_033629.1:4174981-4200998 GCF_001540865.1 Ananas comosus
AGTTTGGAGTGGGGCAGAGCAGCGGCTCCTACGGACCACTATACATCCTTACAAAATCAATTTTCAATATTCTACGGTTGTAGGTGAGATGGAAGATGTTTTGACAATATCAAAGTATGGATTTATATTTACCCCTTTTGATGAAATACTTGCTAATGTCGCTGATGACAAATATTTAGTAGGTAAGAGTTGTTACATGCACCAAATATTTAATTTTTAAAATTCAATATTTAATATGTGTACCTATTATATTGATTCTTACATTTTATTTTTCTAGTTTATCAGATGTCATTGGGAAGCTTTCTGGAATTAGTAGAATGGAAGAAAGCTGCAAGGACGGTAAAGAAACAAAAAAGATTATGATACTATTTGAGAATGACAAGCAGGTGCTCATAATTATAAATATATCTTTTGAATGTTTGTATATTTTTTTTCAGTTAGCTGCTTATTATTATAAATAGATGACTAGATTGATAGTTAATTTCCAAAACAAATTATATTGTATTTATCAATCTGATAACTTTATAATACGACACTCATGTCTACATCTTAAATAACGGTACTTTACGTTCTTTGAGAAACATAGACAAGTTTTCAGGTTTATGCAATAGAACCAGATTAGTGATCACTCAATTAAGAAAACACATACTAGAAGCAAAAGTGATCTCTAGGAGCAATATTGGGGAGAAGGTGTTTATACCCCGTATGGTGATTACTCCATCAGACTCCAAGTTACCTTTTAAATTACAATGAAGGCAATTCCCGTTGGCTGTTTGTTTTGCTATGACAATAAACAAGAGTCAAGATCAATCGTTATCACATGTTGGCTTATATCTACCTAGACCGATATTCAGTCATGGTCAGTTATATGTTGCAATATCTAAAGGTTCGAAGTAAGTGACTGGATTACATTATCTAATTTTGTGATAAAGATGGTTTGTATCAAAACCACAACAATGTGATTTTTAAAGAAGTGTTTCAGAACTTAAAAATAGGGAGCGCATTTAATTTTTGCCTCATGTTTATTCAATTTAAATTTTTAACAATTCACTGTCACATTTTTTTTAAAAAATAAATAATTAGATAATTTTTCTGAAAAAATTCACTAATATTTATGATATTTATCATTTCACTGTATCTAATAATTTATCTATATTGTTATGTCGAACCAGGGCTCTTTCCATCTTTATGCATAAAATTTTATTTCTTATATTTTTCTTGAAGACCAACATCTATAATATTTTGAATCTTAAAAGTTGTAATATCTCTCATATACTGTGCTTACTCTTAATTTGTGCAAGTTAAGAAAGTTTAGTTATCTATTATATGCTTAAATATTAATGTCATTTGTAATTTTTCGATATGTATCAATTTAGATTATCATTTTGATTTTGCACATCAAGTATGTAAATAATAAATCTATTTTGCCACACAATTCATAGATATAGAGCAGTGTTGAATTTTGCTTTTTACTGAGTATTTACTTTGGCTCCATAATTAATGTTTCTCTAGCTTTTGATTTAATAGTACTTATAATTAGGAATTGATTATATAGTATGTTTTTTTATTTGCTTAAAAAATATAATATTAATTAGAATTTTTTTTCATACATAATAACTTTTGTTATTTTATATATGTATATTATCGAGTGGCATCGACAGATTCAATACTAGAATTCATCTATTCCACTCATAACCACTATGTTAATATGTTGTATTGGCTATTGTTATAGTATTATAGTCTTAATAGTATACTAAATCAAACTGAGTCTCTCTCTCTCTCTCTCTCTCTCTATATATATATATATATATATATATATATATATATGGAAAGCTAATTTTAATATTTTTATATATTTTAAACATATTTAATTTTTATATAATATATTGGTTAAATAATATTTGATTATTATATGTTTTGGTAATTTGATGAGTCATACTTATAAATTAACACTAAAAAAATAAATTTAATAATTAAATAAAATTTAAGCTGGTTTGAATTAAAATTAAATTGAATTTTATTAAATCTTAAATTAAAATAAATTTAATGTATTTTTAAAAAAAATCTGCGGGGTTTCCATTGAGATAGAGATTTTCGTAAACACGAGGATGAGAGATTTTTTTTCTCGTTCGCTAAATTTTTACGACGAGAACAGGGAAAGGGAAGAGCCTCCAGCGCAACCCCACCCCACCCCGTTACCATCCCTAATCCATATAATGCAAAGAATACAAGATTTATACCTGTATGTAGGTGTACAACTAGCATATTCTATAAAATAAATATTAAAAGTTGAAGGAAATGTCAATTGAAAAAATAATGTATAGTTAAAGTCAAATTATCATTTTATAACTTTACCCACAGTATCATAGTCTCAAAGCTTGGTTACTCTAAAAGTTGAATAATGGACGGAAGTTGCAAGAGCATGCATAATTAGGTCACATTAGAGTGGCATTTGTAATATTTTAAAATTTGCAAGAATGTCACTGATATTTTGAGATATTTTGAAGATTTTGATGGGCATATACAAAATTTTATTTTATTTTTCCTAACCACCGTATAGATTTAGTAAGGTCATAATTTATAACAATATTTTAACTATAATATTTTTTTTACTTGTACAGTATATAATAGGGTATAAATTTTAGGAGCAATTTCACCACTACCCCTCTCAAATATGAAAATATCATAAATACCCCTACAAAATTGAAAATATCATATATACCTCTTCAAATGCAAAAATTTTTCACAATTACCCTTCCATCTAACGACTGTTACTTAAACTATGGTTGAAGTTGGGTTAAATAAAAGTTGAGTTACAAAATGACTAATTTAGCCCTAAAAAGGTTAGGTATTATTTTGATAGCAAATAATGAAATAATTAAGGGGCAATTTCATAAGTACCCTTCTAAATTTTAAAAATAATATCTCTAGCACTAATTATTAGTGGGTAAAAAATAAAGAAACCCCTCACTTGTAAATCATTTTGAACTAGAACCCTTTAAGTTTTATTTTTTAACACTAAAAGAGACCTTGAACTATCAGTTTTTTTTTATTTGACTTTACTTAGTTAAAAGTTTTTTAATTGAGATCCCTCGCATGAATTTGATAAAATTTTTAATTTTGTTGGAAAAAAACACTCAATTGCTAAAATTTTTTAAAAAAAACACTTAGGTTGAGAGGGTATATATATATAAAGAGTTTTGTTATAATACTATCGGTAGTACAACTTGGGTTACTATGATTTGTTTTCGATGATAGGATTTCCAAATTGACAATTAGCACCGTTAAATATGATATAAACCATTTAAACTATCTGAAAATCAAATTTCACGCTTTTCTGAGTTACGATCATGTCGAAGTGAACTATAGATGAGAGGGTTTTCATAAAATTTTACTTTATTGTTAACAATAAATTTTCAATTAAAAAAATTTTGTTTAAGCAGATCATATAAGTAATACTCTAATATAGAGAATTTTGATATCAAAATATTTTTAGCATGAGATATGTGAGTTATTTAAATAAAATTTTTAAAAATAAATCTTTAAATAGTTAATGTTGAATTCTACTATAGACAAATTGCATTATAACTATGTATAATTTAAAAGCGAAAAATCATAATGAGATTTAACTATCACACTTAATAGACTATGGATCTTTAATTGTAATATTTTAGAAATAATGTTAAATTATTATGTGATTCAAATGTTAAAAATTGATCATATAATTAATCTTAAATATTAAATGTTTAAATTGTTGCTAGGGGTAAAATTGGTATTTACAAAATATTGGACGACCATTTGACTGAAAGTTAAGCTAAAGGGTATCTGTGAATATTTTTGGGTTTTAGAGGGGTATTGATGATATTTTTCAGTTTAGAGGGTTATCCATGAAATTATGATTTTTCATAGGGGTATTGATGAAATTATTCCTAAATTTTATATCTCATTATCCATGGGCTCAGTAAACTTTTCTAAATTTTTAGTATTAATAAAAATTGACAAAATAAGAGAGCCTTTGAGAGGCTAGATGCAATCGTACAACTAAGTTTTGTATACATATAACATTGTTTCTAGTTCAATATAATTTTTCTACAGTAAACATAGATATATATTATTATTGGCTTAATAGCATGGGTTCACCTAGAATACTATTGATAATAAATAATAGTATTTACTATCAACTTTTTCACAATTGGATCATTACTATTTCACTTATACCAACTAAATCAAGCATCCAATGGCTACAAAGTTAGTAGTAAATACTATTCGTCTGCTATCAATAGCATTTCAATTTAATTGTAATAACACTATACTACAATGCACTTTACAATTTTTTTAATTTTCTATTCTATACTTTCTTTTCTTTTTTTTTTCAAAGGCACTACTTAGGTTTTTTTTTTTTTTTCAATCTCTACAATATAAGTAACAAACCAATAATTTTAAATAAAAATTGTTAAAAAAATTATTTGAAAGTGACAGAGCATATATCTAACTTATTTTCACATAAAAATGAAAAATATATAAAATTAACAAAAAATAGAAATACTTATAGAAACTCTCAATCAGTTCATCGGAAAAATTTATTTCATATTTTTTCTACTATTTAATTGGTGTCTTATAATAAAATTATTAGATTTTGTTTAAAATAATAAATTTGCTAACAATAATGTAGAAATTTGTGATAAAGAATAGTTTAGAAATATCTATAAAAAAAATTGTAAAAGATAGAAAAATAAAAAATAATTTAAAATACAGTATAAAGATTGATAAAATAAAATTATACAACAGTGTTTTGAAAAAAAAAAAAAATAATGTTAATCATGCACCCAAAAAAAGCATATAATATACACCCCACTCATGTGACTAGTGAAATATAAAATATACACTCCTTTGTGGTGTATAAATAGCATTTATAAAAAAAAATTATAATATATCAAATAAAAATAACACTAAAATATATTGTAGTATGTTATAATNATGTACACTCCTTTGTGGTGTATAAATAGCATTTATAAAAAAAAATTATAATATATCAAATAAAAATAACACTAAAATATATTGTAGTATGTTATAATTAAGCCATTATTATTGGAAGGTACAAATTATGGAACCTCGTCAGCCATATTCTAATTTAAAATAAGATAACTCTTTTTTTTACTTATATCCATTTAACCTTGAATTACTTTAATTTAAATTTCTCGTCTGGATTAAACTAAGTAAATTTTACAAAATTTCTAAATTAATTAATGCAAATAACGGCAAAAAAAAAAATTGCAAGGCTGTTAACCAAAATAAAAATAAGTGAGAGGTGTCTTTCCAACTGGTTTGTAGTTACTAGTTAATAGCAACTTAGTTCTTAAACTTCTTATTTAGACACTTTAGTTTCTAAACTTTTCTTATATATTGTAATTTTATTTTTGGCTAGTAAAAAATTAAGTTGTTGGAATGGGATTAGAATATTCATTATAATATAGGATTTGTAATAAAAAAAAAAAAAGTCACTTTGTTGTGATTCTTACACACTTTATAATAACTCTTTTTTTTTATATATATAACTTTGACTAAAATATCTTGTCGATAATAAAAAGGTTTCTTATATGCATTAAAATAACAAAAAAATAATATTTATAAATTATTATCTATTTGTATTAAATATGTGTCAGATGCTAAATTTTCATTATCATATCTACTAAAATTGGATTTGGATACGACTGATTATTTCTTCGGAATCAAATATAGATCATAAATAATATACACTATTATGCATGCATAAATATAAATTAGAATTAGCAATAATGCAATTAAAGTTTCACACTCATATTTAAATTTTTATGTATCTATACTTGATTGAATAAAATTTAAGATTTAACAAATGTAAATATAAATTTTACTTATATAAAATTCATAATAAAATAAACAAAGAGTACAAAAAATCATCATATTTCCTCACGAGCACATATTATCTTTTCAAAAAAGCAATAAAACTCCTCCTTATCTCTCCACAAGTAGCAATTAAATTATTTTTATCTTTCCAAAAAAAAATTAAGCTCTCCTTATCTCCCTATATATATTATCAATTAAACAATTTAGAACTTTTTTTTTTCTACTCTATAGTAATTTTAGGAGGTGGTTGATATCAAATGTTATACTCCTCTAATTTTTTAATTTTTGGAGTTGTAGAAGTGTTTGGTGATTGTTATCAACACGAGCCACTTCAAAATCAATAGTTTACATATGTTTTATGTGATCTCAAATATCTCTATATGATCTCATGTAGGGATGTCAATGGATGTAGATATCTAAAATTTTATCCGAATCTGAACTCAAACGAAACAGATTTACTCAATACTAAATGAATATGATTTCAGATACGAATATAAAAATTAAAAATTCAACAAATTTGGATATAGGTATGAATTTTGTCGCAAATCTGAATAGATTTTACATTGTATAATATATATAAATATTTGATCTATATGTTTGTATTTGTATTTTAGAAATTTAAATTTTATTATAATATGTTGTGAAATAGAGTAAAGAGAAATTATGAATAGGTCTTGTATGCTATTAGGAGCACGGAGGTCTTCGTGCTCCTAAGCCGTTTTCGATTATAGAGCTTTCGAATCAATAATCGACTAGTTAAACTTAATCTAACGTATTTGTAGTATCTAGAAAATAAATTTTGTGATTTTTTGATATCTTTTATCTAACAATCGAAAGAGTTTAAAATCAATAATTTCTAATGGTTAATGTATATTGTTGGCAAGTTTAATGGTATAGAAGTATGAAAATTAGATGAAATTTTGATAAAAATTCTTTGTACTATTTATTGCAAGATCAATATCTCTGATCGAAAATTTTAGTACTATATCACCACTTTTTCTGAGATTTTTATTTTCAGCCGTTGATTTTAAACCCTTTCAATAACTAAGTAAATAATATCGAAAAATCGCAAAATTTATTTTCTAGTTTTTACAAATATGATAGATCAAGTCTAACGGAGCCGATCGTCGATTCAGAAGCTCCACCATCAAAAACGGCTTAGAAGCACGAAGACCTTCGTGCTCCTAATAGCACACAAAACCTACTCGAGAAATTATTACTTCATATTCGATATTTCAGATTTGGGCTCGACTTTCGTCTTTTCGATCAAGTTCAATTTTGAATATGGATTTTCATAACCCGTCGGGTTTGGATTCAGATTCAGATTTTGGATTTGATTGGCGGATTCGGATTTTCAAAAATTCGTACCCAACCTAACCCGTTGACATCCTAGTTTAGTGCATTAACATGTTAATGACGAATCATAGATTCTTTTTTTAAAAAAGAAAAAAAGATAGCAAACTATCTACTTCGTACTTTATCATTTTTTTAGATATAGACATAGTTAAAAATGTGAAGCAACTATGTTTCAAACTTTGATACAAATAAAAAATAAAATTAAAACTATTTATGTTAGGATTTGGTTAGATTTGTAGTTAATTTCTATTCTGTTACAGAAGAGGAGTCCGGAGAATATCCACCTATATATGATTGGATCTGATAGATCGGTGTGTACTCCTTGTTGAGATATGATTATGTTGATCAGTTGATTTATCTTCGGTGAGATTTGACCTTAGTGTCAGAGAGTTACTCTACGAGATTGACCTAGTCGATCGATGTAATGTTCTCTTATTTAATAAATCTTATTTTACCCGCATTTTTTTTTTGTTTGGTTGTTTTCTCTCTTTTATGATTGTACCAGATTTGTCACGCCCCGGGGTCCCTTTTCAGTTTAAAACAAAGCGGAAAAACGTCTGAATTTTTTTTTTTTTTTTGAAAACCTGACCCCAGAGTACGCCAGATCCGCCACAAATATAGGGAATCCACTGTTCACACGGACAGAGTCTCCCCTGTATTTGCACGGCGTCGATCAAATACACAGTACAACCAGGATACAACCACAACCAGATGAATATAAAGATAACTATACATTCATACATTCACCATTCACATCACAGTTTTACATTCAAGGTTTAAACAGAAATCCACAAAAATCTTTTGAAAACTGTTTCCTACACAGAAACCTTTATTCTTTTAAAAACGCTACCACGAGGGGTAGAAAACCTTTTATTTTACAAAATCCAGAAATCCACATTTTCAAATGTAAATAAATACTGAACCACATAAACCAACTAAACTATATAACAACAGAAATACCAAGGATAATAACTAAATCGAAATAACCTGGGTCGGAAGCTCTATCGACCGCTACACACGTACCTCACGTCTCGTCCCACTACTCATCGCCCGCGATACCTGAAAAATGGTGGGGGAGGTGAGAACATGTAAACATGTCTCCCCTCCCAGTGGGTACCGCAAGCCGAAGAAGGCGAGGAGTACTCACCGGATCAGGAAGAGAGCTATACAACAACACGGAGAACTAGATAGACATAAGTGCTGGTAAGTAAAGATGCTGATAAGTAAGGAGCTGACAAGTATAGATGCAGGTAAATAAAACAGTAGCTACAATAAACAGATAAGGATGTACTGAAAATAAACACTACAGCTACTGTATGCATGCGTCAACTGACGATAAGCTCAAAAGTACCCAATCTCGCTGCCCTATTGGTCCGAAGACCTCAGGCCCATGCCACACTGCTCAACCTGTACCTGACCCTCGCAATGAAGCCCCTGGGTCAGAAGCACAATACCTGACCCTCGCAATGAAGCCCCTGGGTCAGAAGCATATACCCTCGCAATAAAGCCCCTGGGCTCACGGGTTGGCAATCCAACCGCTTTTCCGGAAAGGAACACCCTCTTACGGTGGATCAGACCGCTAGTGTTCGTGATATGCGTACCTGCAGTGGCGATCAATGTAGTATGCTCAAAGATCATCCATCGGCAACTAGCCGACAATCCAGCCCCTCAGGGCTCACCGACCATATAGGCCATCAGCAACTAATCGGCTACGTATGTCAAGATAGAACTGTAGCAACTCGACCGAATAGGTCATAGATATCAAAATAGGGGAACCTCCCAACCAAATCACAGATATAGATAGAACTGTAGAAACTCGACCGAATAGATCATAGATATCAAAATAAGGGAACCGCCCAACCAAATCACAGATATAGTGAACCGATAAGTCAACTCTACTCCTAAGCATGATATCAATATGAAACTAACTGAGTAGAGGAATGCAGAACAAACCAACTAGGTCAACAGATACGGATGCTCAACAGACCAACTAGGTCAACCGATACGGATGCAGATAGAACTACTCTACTCCTACTCAGGATACTAAGCATGCAAACAACGAGTAGAGTATAATTAAACAACGTGGGTGTAATGTAAACAACAGAGGTGCAAAGCTCAATATATAACGTATGCATGGATAATAACAAAGGAGCAAGGGTAAGAAACCATCACCGAACGTGCACCACTGTACCGACGTCGGATCGAAATACCCACCTATACAACTGTCGCGCCTGTCACCTGACTGCAAAAGAACGTCAACAGGACCTAAGGAGGATCCACTGGGTTAGTGTCTAACCCACAACTAAGAAGCACTACATCATAATCCCTCTACCAAACCCACGGAGATCAGTTTCCCAAAACCGACTACCGTAACTCGCCGGAAGTCCCGAAAATCGCACCGGGACTCCGTCGGGACCACTGAAATGTCCCGAAACGCACCGACCCATGCTACAAGTCACCTGCTGCCATAAAACACTCCAATTTAGATGTTTTGGCAGCAAACATAAGATAAACACCGCGACACAATTATCGCCGGATAATTGTACGAATACGGGTTCCCGGAAGTGTCAAATTCGACACCGGAACCCACCGTCGCTCACCCGTCATCACTGAACCCACAAAGTGATGATGGTGACCAGCCAACAAGGCTTAGCGACCACTCACAGAGCAACCAAACGACGTCGGAAGAAAATTCGAATCGAAACCGTGTTCTTTCGGCGAATTTCGCCGAAAAACGCATCGAAATCGACTCTTCGATTTCTGCAAAAGCTAACGGATCATGGACAATCAGTCCAGAGGTCAAACACACTCACACACACTGTCCACAGTAGCCCCAAGGTGCACAATTGCACAAAAGCCCCTGAATTTACATAAAATCCCAATATTTCATGTAAATTGGGTGATAACATAGCCCGTACACGCAAACCGAGGACTTCAAAGTTCTACTGAGACACATACTGATAGGTCTCGACGTACCGGAGGCTGTGCTCACGGTCTGGAGCGCAACAGGTCACTGTGGGAAGCGCGGGAGCAACCCGAAGGTTCAGCGAATAGCGCGCAGTCGGGGAAGATTGCGCCAAATAGGGCTAACCGGACACTGTTGATCCAAAGTGAGGTGAGCACTGTGATCAGCACTGACCCACGATCACCGTGCTCACCTCCGGAGGCATCAGGACAGCCTCAGATCGCCGGATAAGCGTGCGCAAACCCAAAAACAGCAGCCAAACAGGCTCGACAGGGTCGACACCACCGAAACATCGGAACGGGGCCTTCCCGACAAAAACCAAGGTGAGCACGATGATCAGAAATGAGTCACGATCATCGTGCTCCCTTCTGTATTGATCAGGGAGGCTCGAGAAGCTCAGAACACAAACCCATCCTAAACTAAGCCCTATTTCGGGCTTGGCCGGAGCAAGGTTGCTCCGGCCGGCTTCCGGCAGCACGGCGGCATGCGCGGCGGCCAGGGACGGGTGCGGGGGAGGTGAGGAGTACCGTGCTCACCTCGGTTGGCGGCTGGAAGCGGCGGCGGCGGCGGCGGAGCAAACCGAACCCGTACCGGCTTGAGCTTGGGCTCCAAGGGCAATGGCGGCCACGGCGGCCGGCGGGAGGCTCAGGGGCGACGGAGGACGACGAAAGAAGGCCGGGGCGCGAATCGTCCGGCGGCGAAAGGCGGCGGGGACGACGGGCATTGATGCCCTAGCCGCGGCCATCCGAGAAGATACCAGCTCAGGTCCGGCCAGCTGAGGACTCCGGCGGCGGGGGCGCCGGTGGAGGTTGAGTGCGGCCGGCCAGGGAGGTCCGGCGTTCACGCCGTCCGGCGGCGGAAGGCAGTGCCGGCGGCGCTGAGACAACTCGAGCTCCCACGGCTCGAGCTCAGCCTCAGGAAGCAGCGGCGGCCATGGCGACGGTCAGGGAAGCTCCGGGTGACGGCGGCACCTCGCAGGAGGTGGAGTAAGGGCGACTCGGCCGGCGGGGAACGGCGGCGGCGTGCGGAGGCAGAGCTAGCCCCGGCTCGACCCGCACTCGGTCTGGGCGGCCGCAGAGAGCAGGGGCGGCGGCCGGCGGCGTCGGGAGCGGCGGCGATGGCGCGCAGATCACACCGAAGGCTAGATGAGGCAGGGCGGCCGAGCTAGGGCTGCTACAACTCGCAAGCCTCGAGCTAAGGTCTGCGCGGGCCGAGCTCGTCTGGGTTGCCCGCGGCTTGCTTGGGCGGCGCCGGCGGCGCGCGAGGACGGCGGGGATGGCCGGTGCCGGCGCCGGAGAGGGAGATATCTTCCCAGGAAGCTTCCAAGAGGGTCTGTGGTCGCTTCCCCAGCAACTTCGGCAGAGAGGAGGAGAGGGTGGCCGAGAGGGGAGGAGAGGAAGATGACCATGAGTTTTCCGGCGGCCGGAGTTGCTCGCCGGAGGTCTGGGCACGAGCACAGGTAGGGCAGGGACCTACTGGGGCTATCTAGGGCACGGTTGGGGAACTAGGTCGGCTAGATCTAGGGTTCCTTGCAAAAGAACCCTAGATGCACATTGTATGCAATATGCAAATTGCACAAAAGTCCACCTGAACTACAAATTTCAACCCTAGTCCTTCACAATGGGTAACTCTCGCGCTTTTGCACCTCCACAATCGATCTCGCGCGATTCGGTACATAAAATATTACGACTTTTGCGAATTTCCCGACTTTCCACTCTCGACCCCTTAGCGAACTTATTGCAATTCCCAAAGATCCGTCCATCGGATTTCCGATCAAATCACCCCAACGCGTTTAGCACATCGAGGCATCGAATCTAGCATTTCGTTTCGTTAGATTTGATCTCCGATTCACGACGAAATCCATTCTCTCTCCAAAAGGCCAAAATGATGCACAACTACATAAGAAACATGTATTTTCAGATTTTCTCGAAAACCGTGCATCATATCTAAAATCCGTCAGTGCCATTGGTTCCAGAATAGCTGAACCGTTCAAAACGAGCTATTGGATCGCTATGAACGGAGTCCGATACGCGCCGAAAGCCAGCTCTACTCCGTGGCTTCACCGAAAAATCGGAGTTACTATTCACTTAAGTGAAAACTAATAATCGCGTAACTTCTCCGTTTTATCTCAGTTTCTCCTGAAACTTGACGAGTGCTTATGTAATTAAATTACACACATAAGCATCGTCAACAGAGAGTTTAGTAGCACTGTAAAAATTTCAGTCCTTATAAGATTTTGCTGAGGAGACGAGTTTATCGTAAAAATCTAATTCGACGCTTCCGTTGCGAAATCCCAATAATCGGTACCGGACCACAGCAGTCAATATCGAAGCGGGTTACAAATTCTCAAGATCCGGTACCAGGACGAGTACCGGATTCCCAACAATTTAGACGCACAATAACATTGCAATTCGCTCATACAAACAATGGAGAACTCTCTTGCCCACCTACCAATCCAATAAACTGTTTTACTTTTTTTTCCGTACATATCTTAAACGCTCCTATCTCGAACATAATTATGTTTTTCGCCAATCTCTATTGTAGCAAAATTAAGAAGAATTGATGAAGAAAGATAAAAAAAAAAAAAAAATAAAAGCTTCAAGAAACATAGCGATACCACTAATCCTAATATCTTAATGTTTAATTTGTTTCACTGTTCGAAAGAATTAGTGTACATCGAATTAATGAATAACATCTTATAATATAATGAAGTGCAAACTCAACTGTCTTTGCATATATAAAGTTGGATGTTGAGCACTCGCCAAAATCAAAAAATTGTTGAAACGTTTGTATTAATTCTGTAGTAATTGTATTTACCATTAAGGGTTAGGAGAAATTAAAAGAGGATAGTAGTAAAATAATAATATTTCTTTTTTGGCTTAATTGTACAATATTATTTTGTATTTTCTAGATGTTTTCACTTTATATATTGTACTATTTTTTTTTCTCAAAGGCAAAATTCAACTAATTTTCTTTTCCAATTCCCACACTATAAACAATAAACTTATAATTTTCAGAAAGAATTGTTTTTTCAATTCCCACACTATAAACAATAAATTTATAATTTTATATAAAGGTTATTAAAAAAATACTAGTTAAAGTGACAAAACATGCGACATCAAAAATAATAAAATGCATAAAAAAAATTCAATAGAAGTCTATAATCCGAATTCATTTTATTTTCCTTTCTTTTCTATTATACGAGTACTTTTTAATAAAATTGTTAGATTTTATTTAAAATAATAACTTTGTTAATTGTAATATAGATTTTGATCAGAAAAACATTACTAATATTTATGAAAAAAAAAAGTACAAGATAGAAATGCGAAAATAAACTTAAAATATAATATAGAAATTGATAAAATATGATAATATAATGGTCTCGTTGAAAACAAATAAGAATAATATAACAAATAGAAATAACACTAAAATATAATATAGTAGAGCATAATTAAGTCTTTTTTTAATGTCCTTGTTTATAGCTCTTCGAGCAGTGCTATTGGTACACTGAAATATAGGTGTAAATCTTATACCCTACTCACCCAATTGGTAGGAATCATTCACTAATCACTTGATGTCAAGTGACTAATGAAAATACCTAATCTATCGAATAAGTGGAGTGTACGATATACACCCTGATTCAGGTGTACAAGTATTATTTACCTTGCTCTGTTTAGATATCTAAAAAATAAAAACTATTTGTACACTCACTTTTTGTTATACATCTTACATTCCACCCATATATATGACTAGTGAAGACATCCACACTGTAGGTGGGTGGAGGGTGGAGAGTGGAGTGTAAGATTTACACTCACTTTTACGTGTATCATTACCATGCTCTATCTAAAATGACTTTTTGTGTCTCTTTATTTTTAATATTTTCGAATAATATCTAATGTATCTTTCAAAACTTCGAAAATATTTAATATATTTCTAATTGACCAAAATACCTTTATTGATTTTTCAAAAAAAAAAAATCAAATATCTTCGGATTTGATTTTGGTTTGAATAATTGATTTTGGTTAAAAGTTGTAAAACGTTTAGTTCAGTTTAGATAGAAAGAAATTTTTCTAAAATAATTTTGTAAAGCCGCTTAGAAAAAATATTTTTGATATTTGCAAATAATAATTATTTTACTGAATTTTATTTTAAAATAATTTAAAATTTTGAATTTTCATTTTAATTTTAAATTTGCATAAAATTCAAATTTTGATATTTTAATTTAAAAATATAAATTAAAGTGTTGAATTTAAAATTTAAAATTATAATTCGAATATTTGAATATTTAAAATTCAAAATGCAAAATTAAAATTTCAAATTTAAATTTGAAATTTCAAATTTAAAATTCACAAATTTAATACTAATTTAAAATTTAAAATTTATAACATTTGAAATTTAAAAAATCAAATATAAAATTTAAAATTTGCAATTAAAATTTGAATAAAAATTTAAAATTTATATATAAAATTAAAATAAAAATTTGAGGTTTGAGACTAAAATCAAAATCAAATTTCAAAAAACAGGCTTTAGCCGTTTCTAATTTGAGCATCTAAAATAAGAAAACTTACTCTAAAAATCAGAATCAGGTTACGAGATTGCCAAATACTGTTGAGCCGAAAATCACTTTCGGGCATAAAAACTTCTCAAAAGCCAGGGCAAACACCGACTATAATGGGTTAAAGTTTAGGAGGTGTATATACAAGTTTAAACTATCTACGATTGATACAAGAAGAAAAAGATGTTGTACGTGATCACTTCAACCGCACAAACATGTCTCTACAGCACAAACTAAACTATATACGTCTACACATAATGAAAATAGCAAAACAGGCATCAATAATTAAAACTGTTTAGCTATACAGAAGGTGCTGTTAGTGAAAAACGCTCATGCAGATAAGAGAGTTCAAAATTAACTAATTTTGGTCCTTTTTCTAGCCAACAGCAACAGTAATAAGTTCATTTTACTCATAAATAAATCTATTTAGATAATGTCAGAGAGTCTAATATTACAGTTTTACTAATTTCTAACACTGAGCCGTGGAAACACAACATAGGACATCAAAAAAAAGAAAAAGGGTCCACTAAGCTACTTCCCTAAAATGCATTGCCTTATCAACATTAAGCTCCAAACTGGACGCAAAATCACATTTGGAACGCAACAATAACTAGCTGATTTAGAAACGAAAAACCCTACAACAAGAAGGATCGGATTAAACTGGTAATCCTATCGCCCACGAATGAGGAAATGGCACGCAGTTATGTTATGTCACCCTTTCAAAAGCACCGCCAACTTGCATGTGAAGCCATTCGGCAGCGGAGCCTTGCCCATACTCTCTTGGCGTCTGCGGGTTGAATGCCAGGGCAGTAGGTGCATCGTATGCCTGAGAAGGATACTGCAAAACAGAGAGAGACATGAAAATTTTTGATGGATTTTTCAGAAGTTCCTGTGACTCAACAAACTGAACACAGCCATTTAAGTCATCAACAAAATCCCATCTAACAAGAACTAAACAAGCAGATCTAAAAAAATTTAACCTACTGACAAATAAGAAGTCATTTGGTTTCAAGGTTTCTTTGGCTTGTGCTCTTTCCACCCAAAAAAAGGGCTACTATATTTAGCTCTATAAGTATCACTGTCCAACAAAATTCTTTATTTAAGACTTTAGACCCTATTTGGATGCATAAATATCTTGTTCGGTATATCTTCTTGATTTATTCAAAAAACTTGTGTATTTGGTAGATAAGGAGGATCAAATGTCTGGAATGAGATAGCAAATTCGGCCTTCAAGCTATTTTTTCGGAATAAGATAAACTATCTCGTAGGTAAAATATGCTATCCTACTAAATAATAGATGACAAGAACTTTCAAGAAGCAAAAAATAAACTCCTTACCTCCAATCATACAATAAAATATCCATACCGAAAAAATTATCCAAAGACTACTCGATAACTTATTCTGATATCCAAACAAGACCTTAAGGATTTTGAATAAGCATAGCCATGATTATCCATGTATATGTTTGAATTGCATGCCACTTTTATATTATAGCATAACAAAACCATCAATTTTCATATATTAACTCTCAAAAGTGCTTATAAATTACCCTTATTCCAAGGTTGGGAAGTCATTCAATTCAAGACAGGAAGTTGATTTTGCATTGTTATCGTTTTTAAAGAGAAATTTCATGAGTTAGTACAAGTAATATAGGGGGGGGGAGTTTTCAGAGAACATAAATTTAAGATTTGCAGGATATATATATTATTAGATAATTCTGCAGGGTTATTTATGTGTATATCTCTTGCAAATTTTGCAACACTAGCGCCTTATATGGAATCCAGTATTTTAAAGCTTTATGCATGGGAAAAGACGCGGTTCTTTTCTCCTAGACACTTTTCGCTATGCAGAGTTAAAATTAATGGAGTGGATTTGAAATTGAGTAATCTCCAGCTTATTAAATCTGTAATTGAAATATTGACGTTCAGTATGTATTCAAATCCCGAATATGTAGATAAACAGAGAGGTTGACAGCTAGATATATAGGTATAGAGATGCTGTTTATTACGAAATTAACAAGTTATACACTTGTAGTAAATCCAAGCGCAAAGACTGCAGGATGAATTGCAAACTGTTGGATGTGAACTACAACGATATAAAAGGCCTAGACAGAAAACAATGTTTTTTAATCCTTATCCCCAAGTCGTGAATTCTCCAAATTGTTCCATAAAGTGATATTGCTATATATCTGCGAGATAGATTTACAACATCTGGTTTTCTCCACGTAGGCGTGCTAGATATTGCAGGTCACTTCCAAGTCTTCTTCTAGGATATCTTCTTCTAGGATATTCATGCTCAAAAACAAAGTGTATAACTATCGACATTTACAAACAATGGCAATATGGAATGAAATGCATGTATGCTTCTGATATAATTTGAAAATCATCTAAATAGCTGAATATTATTGACGAATCATTTATTTACATGAACAAATTAATAACTAACTAGTTATTTACATGCATAACTCAACTTACATCTTTAGGCGGGAACCCTTCAATGCCAGAGTTCATGCGTGAATTGACTGCTTCAAGCTTCATAGATAAGAACTGTGGAGATACATTAATTGTTAATCAATCCTAAATAAAACTAGGCAATATAGGATTAAATAATGTTATATGCCAGGAAAAAGAAGATGTACCTCAACTTGACGCTGTAAAGCCTGAATATAGTTGATAATCTCATCAAGTACCGATGCTTTGCCAATTACCTGCTTGAAGAAACAACTAGTTTACAGATGCAGGCTTTGACGAAAGTAGATTCCAGATAGGCTAAGAGAGTTGGATGGTTTAAAAAACTGGAACTGCATTGATAGTAAAAACTGCACGATACCAAGAAGCACTTTGAAGAACACAATGCAGAATTTTATTACAATAAATGCACCTTATTGCATCCAGGAACCAGATCTTGGAGAATCTTCATCCTCTCGCTTATTTTATCTCTTCTTGCCTGTCAGTAAAGAGATATCAATCAGAGAGATCTAGTAATGATTTAACATAACTACACCTAAGGCCCTCCTGATGCTAGGTGTTATCATATTCATCTTAATCCCCTTATAATAAAGGGAATGGGAATTCCCCTTTCAATATAGATTAGATATAAAATACGAGAATCTAGGGAAATGAAAAAAAATGACTGATAAGCATGTAATATTGAGAAAAGAACTTACTCTTTCTGCAAGACTGTGGCTGTCGGTTGCTTGACCCCTTCTTGCTCTCACGTGGATATAATCTTGCTTGGGAGGCTCAGGTGGTAGAGGATTTTGATCTGTAGGCTTCTTCAGCGCAGCCTCACCTTTACTGTTTTCATCACCAGATTTCATGACCTTTAGACGTTTCACTTCAGAATCAGTCTGTCATAATTAGTTTCATTGCTTAAAGACAAACTCAGAACTAAAAAAGATACATTACATCATCCATTATCTGAATTAAACATCCCAAGCATGAAAACTAAAGCAAACAATCTACATCTTTCAAATTTCTTAATTCTCCAGAAAAAGTGAACATCAACTAGTAGATATCTTAAAAAATGTTATTAGCTATCTTCTAGTAAATACTGTATCAAATCAATACTCTAGAGCACCAGATAGGAAACAAAAATTCAGAAATTATGCATTAGAATGAAAAAATCACAGCATCAGAAGGTTAGACCCAAAAAATTTCCATTATGCATTACATATATATAATTCCATAAAATTATCAGGCAGCAAAGCAAACAGAACTTGACACCAGGATGCAGGCTATTATTCAGAAAAACACCAACCTTGAACTTCCTCTGAGCTGCCGCAGAGTTGAAAGTTAAATGAGATGAAAAAGATGACCGGATGATCACATCAAGAAGTTTCAGAGATCTGACTGTATTAAGAGAGTAGAATGACGCTAACCAATTCGCAAAATCATACAATATATATGAAAGGAGATCTGGCTGTATTAAGAGAGTAGAATGACGCTAACCAATTCGCAAAATCATACAACATATATGAAAGGAGAAAAGGACGGATTTTTCTCAAATTTTTGAATTTTTGTTTTTCAAAATGATAATATGTATTATCAAGGATTTAAGTACTGTGGCACGGAGTCGTGCCGGAAAGTTGCCGGCACGATATGACACGGTGCGTATCAGGCCATGTCGATCCGTGCCGGTCACAAAAAATATATGTGTGCCGACACATAATGACATGAAATATTTATTTTCTTTAGCAACAAACTATGCTGATTATTTATTATGTATTTTTATCAAATCTTTGGAACTTTATTGAGAAAATTACTTACTAATTTAAAGTATAGAGGGTTTTGAGTTGTGTCATCGGGACGGGGGGCTTTATCGTGCCGATATCTTACTGGCACGATACGGCACGGTGGATACGGTTGGTGCCGATGAGCACTTAAATCCTTATGTATTATCATATGATATATATGAAGGAGAAAGGTAGGGATTATTCCATTTCTCAACATAGCATTTGTGAAACATACTTCTGCATATAGGTTCCTCTAAATAACTTATTTGTAAAAATTACATGCAATGCATGTTGCCTTTTAAAGAAGCTTTGGGTAAACTGTAAATAATGCATGTTGCTGCTCTATAGTTTGGAAAGTTGGTAAATTGTATGCAAGAATTTTACTTCTAAAAAAAGTTTTGAAGAAGTTTTGAGTAAACTGCAACTTATGCATATTGTCACATAGAGAAGTTTTGAGTAAACTATGCTACTTTGTGGTTTGAAAAGTTGGTAAATTTTATGCGAGGACTTTTACTTTTTGTAAAAGAGTTTTATGTAATATTACATTAAAGTACCTATTTCTTATTATAGTGACATGTGTCACTAATAGTTTTTTCATTGCACACTGTGCATGCAAGACCACTAAATTCTATAGTATCTATAGTTTATCTATCTATATACACTAAACTTCGTGGACCTACACCGTGGTCCTAAACACCCGGGACCTTAGCTATTATAAGGACAACTCATTTTTTTGTCCCATTACACACATCGACATGGTTCTCTTCCCCACCCATGTGTCGCTTAGTCCCAACCCTACCGCTTTCCATCTTTCCCTTCTCTGTTGGGTGTTATAAGCTCTCACTCCCTATCGCGTGGCATGACGGTGCTGCTGGGAACGAATTATAGTGCCTCAGGGGAAGAATGGCAGCGGACCTCCTCTAAAACATCACCATCTGCCTTTTCCATGAAATGAATCCACAACAAGGATTTAAGTGCCATGGTACGAGATCGTACTGAAAACTTGCTGGCACGATACAGCACGGTGCGTGCCGGAGCGTGCCAATGCATGCCGGTCAAAAAAATACATGTATGCCGACACCTAATGATATAAAATATTTATTTTTTTTAGCAATAAAATTTTCTAATTACTTATTATGTATCTTCATCAAATCTTTTGAACTTTATTGAGAAAATTACTTACTAATTTAAAGAAAAAAGGGCTTTAAGCTGTGCCATCGGCACGGGAGCTGTATCGTGCCGATATCTTGTTGGCACAATACGGGACGATAGATACGATCCGTGCCGATGGGCACCTAAATCCTTGACCCATAATATGTCCGCAACAACACTCTTCTCCTATTTTTTCTTTTTCCTTTTCTTTGCATGTGGCAAATGACTGCTTCGCCTAACCTTGCTCCTCTCCTCTTTTTTCCTCCCCTCCCTCTTTTTTCCTCCTCCACATTGAACCCACAGGTAACTCCATTGCCACCTTTTCCTTTTACCTTTTTTTTTCTTTCCTTCTCCCTTTTTTCTACTACTAACATTCTTCTACTTTTCTTCTTTTTTTTTCTTTGTTTTTTTCACTCTTTCCTTTGATGGTGCCCCTACGCAGGAGGAGATTCCAAAGAAAGTCAATTGGGCTTGGGTCTTGATATGGAGTTGTTCCTCCTAGAAGCCACATTATGCCTCGACAGATGAGCTTTCGGAGAAATTCTTTTAATTTCCTTGTTAATTCCTAAATTTCCTCCTCTTGATTTAAATTTTGGAAATATTCTATATAGATTTGTATGAAATGGAATTGGGAATCGGAGAAACTATTGTTGAACATATTTATTCATCTTTAATATCATACTTAATATAATTAATATATTTGTATGAAAATTTAAAGTAAAATCTAGTCCAATAGACATTATCTATAACATCTTTAGAATCCAAGTACAAAAACTATAAATTTAAAAAATATTTCACGTTGGCATCAAGTAGTTTTGAAAAATAATGGTATAACTAAGGATATCATTTTAGTGCATAAATAATATGTGGGCAAAAATAATATGTGGGAAATTTTTTGATTTTTACTAATATAATTTTTTTATATATATATTACAACATTTATTAATTAAATTATAAATAAAAATGTAAGAACTTTGTAATAAAATTTTCAAAGAGCCTGGTTTCCCTGTAATTAAGTGCATAAAAAAAAAAAAATCTACGTGTACACTAATTCCGATCCATCTTCCACAAGATGCACAAGGCATCTATAATGCCATCCGCAGTATGTCAGGTATATGCATAGGAGCTAGGGGCAGAACAACTTTTTATTGGAAACATTCAGATTGACATGTGGGTTTCTAAATGTTTGATGAATATAGGCACCTATACTGCCCATTGCATGTTATTTAAAAAGGGACTTGAATGAACCTATTAACTGTATATTACTTGCCCAGCTGAACCTGGTGCATCTTATTCTTCATTACATGTGCATCAAACTTTGTAGTTTGCTCTTCATTTTATTCCATGTCTTCAAAGTGTATTTGGACTTTTTTCAATATAATATTCATTCATTTTGTGGTCACAAGAATTTTTCTATTATATTTGCTTATTTTTTGGTTGAAAGAATAATTGACCCACTGCGAAGCGCAGGATCTTCGCTAGTGATAGGATGAAATTGCAATAGAATGCATCACTGTCTTTCAACATCATAAACCAATTAAAGAGAAAGTGAAGTGATCTAACTTACTTAGAACTAGTATAAACTATTTGTGAAGAAAAAAGTGTAACTAGAATAATAAAGTTTATGAGTTATAACACACTAAGAAAAGTAAAGTGAGACAATGTGGGTCCACAGGTGTCAAGCTAAGTAGATCTGTAGCACCAACCAATAAATGTGAAAAAAGCACTAAAGCTGATCCAACAAGTTAAAATATAACACATAAATTTGCTAGTATTGGAAACAATTGATTCTGCACTAAAAATAGAAGAGAACGAAAGGAACAAGAAGAGAGGAATTAAGAAGCAAGGACAAAATATAGCATAAAGGAAGAATCATAGGATAAAGAAGGCACAGGGCCTCAGGGAACAACTTATAGCGACTCTATTAATAATCTTCGTTTGACCTATAGATAAAAAGGCCTACTCAAGCCTAAAACCAAATCCTTATCTTTCAAGACCTTTCCAAACCCATCTACTACCACTATAAAATCTTTTGATAATATGGACTAAAACTAATTCTAAATCTTTAAGACTCTTATTAAGGAAACAAGAAACCCATAGAAAACAAGCTTTTCTAAAGGATCTCTGTTAACCAAAAAATAGAGAATTTGACTCATTACACCCAATTATGACTACTTATAACCTCACTCATGAAACTTCATTAAATAGCCTCATGGAACTCTAATAGGATCTCTATTAACCAAAAAATAGAGAATTTGACTCATGACACCCAATTATGACTACTTATAACCTCACTCATGAAACTTCATTTAAATAGCTTGACCATCTTAAAATTAGACTCACAACCTTAACCATTGGCTCATTAATTCCATAACTCATTCATTTAGTTAATAAAATTTGACAAGCATAATGTGAGGAAATTTGATTTCCTCAATTAGTAACACCCAACATTATTAAATACAAAAAGACCATAAGACTTAACTGTTGGCTTAAATGGGCCAGCATCCTGCCCTGCAGCGGGAGGTCGGGTTGGGCCAAGTCACGTTCGAAATGGCAGAAGGTCGGGTTGGATAGAGTCATGTTCGAAGTGGCGTGAAGCTGGTTGGGCCGAGTCACAATCAAAACCCGTGGAAGTTGTGTATGTATGCTTTAAATGAATTTGTTGCATCTTTCTAAAAGCTCGAGCTTTTGGGATTAATGGTTAGCGACAACGATCTAACAAGTGGTATCAGAGTTAGAGGTCACGGATTCGGTTCCCGCATCCTATGAATTTGTGCAGGTACTGGGGTGGGGGGAGGGAAATTGTTGGCTTAAATGGGCCAGCATCCTTCCCTATGGCAGGAGGCCGAGTTGGGTTGAGCCACGTTCGAAATAGCAGAAAGTCGGGTTAGGCCAAGTAATATTCGAAATGGCATGAGGCTGGTTGGGCCATGTCGCAATCAAGACCCGTGGGTGTGACGCCCCAACTTCCCTGGGGTTACCCATCCTAGAACTACTCCAGTTCTAGTACGCTTAATCCTTTTAACCTCTTGGATTTAGCCACCGCCCAAAATGCTATAACCAGATTAAGAGTTTAACCCTATTATATTTTATATATAGGACTACCGGGTCACACATTCTCCCCGTTTTAAGCCCTAACGTCCTCGTCAGGCTTAAACTCACAAGTATCAGGCGATGTAAGACTCATCTCGCTAATCTCAACTGACCTTGTGGCGGATCCGCGCTCCACCCACAATAGTCAACAGCCTGAGAGCCTATCTCTCCCCGCTGTATAACTTGGCTCAGCCGAGACTCATCTCACACTTTTTGCTGGTAATTAGCCCTAATACCAACTGTGACACCCCAACTTCCCGAGGGTCATCCATTCTCACAATGGGGGCTGTGTCTGAACACTTTAAGTGAATTGGTTGCATCTTTTAAAAGCTCGACCCTTTGGGATTAATGGTTAGCGCCAACGATCCGACATTAACAACCAATAGCAAGATATGAGCACATTTTCATCTATCAAATGCAAGTTCAACTCATGTTTTGTACACCTTGGATAACTCTCATTGCGAGAATAAAACTTGAATCTTACTAGAGTTCCATGTCATAATAACCCAAGAAGCCACATTGAACAAAGCTCCATATCATAATATTATTAAGCAAAAGATTTTCCGGTCAAACTGACTCATTTCACTGTCCTTAATAATTATTAAGCCAAAGATTTTCCAGCCAGCTGACTCATTTCACCATCCTTATTCTATACACTGTAGCTTTACCGACAAGAAGTAGAGAAATTTCTCCAAGAGATACTAAAAGTCATCTAAAGCTGATAACTATTGGACAAATAAACTCGGTCTAGTCAATCAAATTTCTCTAGGAAATTTCCTAGCAATGACATTGAATTCAATATTCACCAGCAAAGATCACGTCTTTTCCCTGCCATAACAAAAGAAGTCATCAATTTTCCACTAATTCACTTGCAACCCCTCCTGCCTATTTCAAATTCATTAGTTCTAATAATCCATGTTGTTGTTTCTCCCGAATATATTGTTCCAGATAAAGGATTAATGAAACAACCGAACGTCAGAACGTATGAAATGCACTAACTTAGTGCATATGCAGTGTTTCCTTGGAATTGTTCGACGGGCAAGAAATGATACTAAATAGAGTTATAACATGGTTAAACCTCATAGAAATGAGGGGAAAAAAGGAAAAAAAAAAAAAAGAAGAATTATTTCATGCTCTACCAAATTGCCCACAAACTAACTCAAATCGGGGCTCAACCTTGCCAAAAATGTGGCCAAACAACATGCTATCCAAATTATATAATTGGAAACAGATAAGCATATTAATAACAATTAACATACTACCATTGCCCGATTTCACAGGAGCCTTTTTTTTTTTTGTAAAGAGCACTGAAATCTATAATTCTAGGACAATTTTTACCATAAGTGAGGCAAAAAACACACGGATCAAGAAACATAATGAAGTACCAACCAATCTTAACATTAAAAACCACTCAAACAACTACAAAAACAAAAAAAAAAGAGAAGAAGATAGAGAAAATTACCATTTCGTTGCCGCTGCTCGTAGAGACGGGCTTCGACGACTCGTCCTCCGACGCCGCGGTGTCCCTCCGCCTCCTCCTCCCGCGGCCCGCGGCGCCGCTCTGCTCCGTGAGGCTCGACTCGTCCACCGACAAGTCCCGGGGCCCCGCCGCCGCCGCCGCCGACGCCTCGGCGGCGGCGGCGGCGGCGGACGAGGAGGAGGGCCCGACTCTCCCGATCATGATCCCGCCGAGGCGCATCCCCGCCAAGGGCAGATGCGGCTGCGGCGGCGGCCACATCTCCGGCACCAGTGACGGCGGATCCATCCGGCGAAAACCCTAGCTC
Organism: Ananas comosus; assembly: GCF_001540865.1. NCBI lineage: Eukaryota > Viridiplantae > Streptophyta > Magnoliopsida > Poales > Bromeliaceae > Ananas > Ananas comosus. The sequence continues at coordinate 4,200,004 of NC_033629.1, forward strand.
GATCCCGCCACTTCACATCGCCTTAAATTCGCCGCGGAGGAGGTTGCGGGGCGGAGAGAGGGCGTAGATCTAAGGCGAGGTTGGAGCTCTGAGTGAGCGAGAGAGAGAGAGAGAGAGAGAGCGCAAAGAGAGAGAGAGAGAGAGCGAGCGTAGAGAGAGAGCGAGAAAGAAGAGGATTGGGAATTTGTTATTATTTTATTTTATTATTTATTATTATTTATTATTTTGTGCTACAGTGGATATGGAGCGGGGAATGGTTTGGTTTGGTCCGTATCTCTATCGGAGCATTTAAAGTGGTGTTGCGGTTTAATTGAATGGGTGGGCCGGAGCGGTACTGGCGCTTTGTACGGTGTACGCCCGATTGAGGCGAGTGTGGGGGTGGGAGGTTTGGTGGTGTCGGAATCGACATCTCCGTTTCCTCGTCTGCTCGTCACTTGTCCAACATATTAAAGAAAAAAGTTTAAAAACCACTTACGTGTGTTTGTTTCATCATAAAATCAGTTTGAAAAAAAAATTTTGATAAAAAATTAAAATTCTAGTGTTTGTTTGGCCGTAAAAAAATTTTGTCGGAAATTTTTTTTTCCGAATTGTGTGGAAATGGGCCGTTTGGGAGGGGAAGGGGGCAGCATGCGCGCGGTCCACGAGCCTCATGGACCGCGAGAGAGTGGACCTCTCTCCCCCCTTCTTTTTTTTTTATATAGAATATATATAATGATATATATATTTATATATATTTTAAAGAAAGTATTTTATTTTAATATAAATAATATTTATTATATAATATTTTATAATATAAATATAATTTATAAATACATAATAATTTATTTTAAAGTATTAAATATATTCTATTATATATTATATTACATACTTAATTAATGTATAATATATTTTAAATATATTTTGTTTATAAATATAAATTATAATAATAATATATATAGCCTAATAATTAACATAAATTATAAATAAATAATATATAGAATACATAATAATAATAA